>NC_135329.1:132911893-133212518 GCF_023851605.1 Tamandua tetradactyla | reverse complement strand
TGATTGGTATGCATCTTGGGAAGGCCTATTTGGATTTATTCTGTTTGGAGTTTGTTGGGTTTCTTTGACTTTTATATTTATGTCCTTTATGAGGGTTGGGAAATTTCTCCCTATTATATCCTCAACTACTCTTCTTAGTCCTTTACTCCTCTCTTCTCTTTTGGGGACACCAATAATTCTTATATTTTTGCGCTTTGTTTTGTCTATCATTTCTCTGAGACCCAATTCAATTTTTTCCATCTTTTTTGCCATTTGCTGTTTTGAGTCTTCAAAGTCAGTTATCCTGTCCTCTATGATACTTATTTCTTTCTTCTGTCTCTTCAGATCTGGTGTTGTGTGCCTCTAGTATGTTTTTGGTTTTGTTTTTGTTTTTTGGTCAATAGAGTCTTTAATCTCTGTGATATCCACTATTTTTCTGTTTATTCTATCAAATTCCTCTTTATGCTCTTCTACTGTTTTCTTGATCTCCTTTATGTCACATGCTATCCCACTTATTTTATTAAGTAGAGTTGTATGAACATCTTTGATTAGTTGTTCCAATGTCTATGGGTCCTCTGGTGTTTTAATTTGATCATTAGGCAGGGCTTTATCTGTCTGCATTGTGATATGCTTAGTGATCTGCTGTCTTCATGACATGTAAATATATTGATTGATTTACTTTGAGGGTTGATTTCTTTCTGTAGTCTACGGCCTTGGGTTTGTGGGATTGTTGTGCAACAGGGAGCAGGGTACGGGGTAGGGCACTTCATGCAGTGATTTGTTTCAGGGCAGGTATATGAACAGTTTGGGGATGTTACACTGATGTTTATGAATATGGGTGCCCCGTGGCCAGGGAAGATGTAGCTGTGCAGGTGCACTTCTCTGGAGGGCATAAACCTAGCATGCACTGGTCTAAGGCACAGGGCCCTTTGTGCACACGTGTAGAGCTGTGGCAGCAGGTCGGGGTCATGCCTTCATGGATTAGGGGCAGATGTGACCTGGCTGCACAATTCAGCACTTTCTCAGAGCTGGGAAGCTTGACTGTATGGTTCTAGGACTGCTATAAAAAGCAGTTCCCAGAGCTGAATGATGTAATTGGGGGACCGTATGCATGTGTGGGCCTAGGAGTGCTATAAACTGATGTTCAGAGCTTGGTGTGGGGGCTGTGTGCTGAGGCTGTGCAACACTGTGGGTGAGGGGGGCAGGGGTAGCCTGGGTATGGAGGTTAGTGCCCGCAGCCTTTATGCGCTGGCAACAGCCTGCAGGGAACAGAGAGTGGGAGGTAGTGCTCAGGAGGGGTGCAGGAGAGGTGGATTGGGCTGCAGCTGGGGTGGAGGTATGGGGCAGGTACATGGGCTGGTGAGGTGGGGGCATCTGGAGCAAGGGGAATGGGAGTAGGTAACAGGGTTCGGGGGTGTGGGGTGTGGGGGGAGTTGCCAGTCACGGGCTGCGCTGGTGAGGGTAGCACACCCAAGGAATGTGGCCCGGCTTATTTCCTAGTCCTTGGCTCCCATCCATGCACTCCCACAAGCTCTGCACCTCCACACCCAGCTTTCTGCCTCTTAGTTCCTGGGCCTCTGTAACCAAGACTGCCTTATGTGGTGCAGAAGGCTCTCCCAGGTCAGCTGCACTCCTGCATCACTGCCTCAGTCACCCTCCTGTCCCCTCTAAATTTTCTATGCAGCAGGGCTAATCTTGAGCTACTCTATTCAGCCATCTTCCAGGAAGTTGAGTAGTGAATTTATTTGCAGAGTTGGCTTAAAGTGAGAGGCTACATCTGAGCAAAAAAGAGGCTCTCTAGGAGTAATTTTTAGGCATAATTACAAGCAGGCCTAGCTTCACCATTGCAGAAATGAGTTTCAGAAGGGCAAGCCTCAAGATCAAGGGGTTGGCTGACTAAATCAGGAATCCCAAATGCCTGAGAGAATACCAGGAATTCCCCAGGTGAGAAAGTTTAATCATTCTACCTTTTTTCCCCATCCCTCAAAGTGACTTTGCAAAATTGTTTTGTTTTCTGTCCCAAATTCTCTGGAATGGATCTGGGTATTACATTAATCAGTACAGAATAAAAAGATCTCATTCCTTATTCTGGATTGCACATAATTAAATTGTTTAAATAAACTGATCAAACAGGTTAAATTAGATAGCATTCTATAGAAAATTTAAATTTTGGACCAAATAAACCTCTGTTCCCTATTCTCCCACAGAGGTTGAAGTTTTAAAGTACAGACAATATCATCCTTTTTCCTGTATTCTGATTTACCTTAGTCCTAACCAGGTCCATTTCATTCATACTCTAATTGGAGTCTTATCTCTTTTTCACCTCCTTTAACAATTGCTGTATGGAATAATGCTGACTTTCAGAGCTGCAGATCTCTAATTCTGAGTCTTAGGTGTCCCACAGATACCCAGAGTTCCAGGGAACTGCCAGGTTATACAAAAAGAGCATAGCATCTCAGAATTTAGAAATAACAGTTAAAATTCAGGAAAGATGGGACTGCTATAAGAGTTTGCAACCTATGATCCTTTACAATGAGCCTTATTTTAACATTCTGTACTCCTTAATCATCGGTTGCCCAGTATCTTCCCACTTTCTATCCCCTGGTAATCTATGCACTCTAATTCAATTCTCAGGATTTTCTCACTATAGTCCATTTAAATTAATGAAATCATACACTATTTGTCCACTTTTTTTCTGATTTATTTCACTCAACATAATTTCCTGAATGGTCATTCACTTAGTTGCATACTACATAACTTCATTTCTTCCTTCAGACCCTATTATTCCATCATATGCATACACCACGTTTCACCCTTCTGTTCCTCAGTAAATATACCCTTAGGCCATCTCCATCCATTGCAAATCATGAATAATACTGCCATAAACGCGAGTGAGCAAATGCCTATATGTTTTTCAATTCTTCCAAGTCTTTGTCTAATAATGGGGTTGCAAGATCATGTGACAGTCCTATACTTGGCCTCCTATGGAACCATCACACTGTCCTCCAGAGGGACTGCACCATTCTACTTCTCTACCAACAGTGAAAACTTTTATCTCTCTATCCACATCTTCTCCAGCACTCGTATCTTTCTGTTTATTTTTATACAGTTTTATTCACATACCACACAATCCATCCTAAGTGTACAATCAGTGGTTCTTGGTATAATCACATAGTAATGTATTTACCATCATAGTCAGTCTATATGAGAACATTTCCATTTCTGCCACAAAGAAAGAAGAAGAGGAGAAAGAAGAAGAAAGATGAGAAATAACAAGAATCCCATATGTGTCCATCATATTCCCCTCATTATTGAACATTTAGCTTTGGTATATTACCTCTGTTACAACTTATGAAAGAACACTTTTACCATTGATCATAGAACCTAGTTTGCATTAATTGTATTTTTCTATATACTATTCATTTTTAGCCCCTTGCAATTTTGATATTCAATTGTTCTCCCTCATATAAAAACCTTTTTTATATTTGTATATTTAATCACCATCATTGTACACTCTAAGTTTTCATATGTTATACAGTCCCAGTTTTTATCCTCTATGCTTCCTTCTGGTGTCAGACATGCCCCTAGCCTTCCTCTTTCAACCATATTCACCATCAGCTTTGCTCATTATACTTACACTGTTGCGTGACCATCACACAACATGGTGCTATCCATTTCTGGATCTTTACAATCAGTCCTGTTGAACATTCTGTACTCCTTCAACATCAAGTACCCAAACTCTCCATCTTTCTATCTCCAGATAACCTGTGTTCTCAGCTTTAACTCTCAGAGTATGTTCATTATAGTTGGTTCATATTAGTGAGACCATACAGTAGTTCTCCTTTTGCTTCTGGCTTATTTCACACAACATTAGGTCCTCAAGATTCATCTACACTGTTATACGCTTCATGAATTTATTCTGTCTTACAGCTGTGTAATATTCCATCATATATATATATATATATATTCTATAATTTGTTTATCCACTCATCAGTTGTGGACACTTGGGCTGTTTCCATCTCTTGTCAATTGTGAATAATGCTACTATAAACCTCGGTGTACAAATGCCCATTTGTGTCCTTGCTTTGTTTCTCCAAATATATACTGAATAATTAGATTGCTAGATCACATGGCAATTCTATACTTAGCTTCCTCAGGAACTGCCAGAATGCCTTCCAGAGCAGTTACACATTCTACAAGCCCACCAACAGTGAATGAGTGTACCTATTTATTCACCTCCTCTCCAGCATTTTTAGTTTTCTGTTCTTTTTATAATGGCCAGTTTCGTAGGTGTGAGATGATATCTCATGGTGGTTTTGATTTACATTTCTCTAATCACTTGCGAAGTTGAATATCTTTTCATATGTTTTTGAGCTATTTTTATTTCCTCTTTGGAAAAGTATCTGTCCGTGTCTTTTGCCCAATTTTTAATTGGGTTATTTGCCTTTTGTTGTTGAGTTATAGTCTCTCTTAATATATTCTAAATATTAAATCTTTATCTGATATGTGGCTTCCAAATATTGTCTCCTATTGAGTTGACTGCCTTTTTCCTTTCCTTACAAAGTCCTTTGATGCACAATAGTGTTCAGTTTTGAGAAGATCCCATTTATCTATTTCTTCTTTCATTGCTCATGCTTTGGGTGTAAGATCTGGGAAACCATCTCTTATCACAAGATTTATCAGCTATTTCCCTATATTTTCTTCTAAAAGTTTTATGGTCTTGGCTCTAATATTTAGGTCTTTGACCCATTTTGAGTTGATTTTTGTATAGGGTGTGAGATATGGGTCCTCTTAAATTCCTTTGGATATGGACATCCAGTTCTCCAAGCACCATTTGTTGAAGAGGCTGCTCTGTCCAATTGAGTTGTCTTGACCTCCTTATCAAAGATCAATTGGCCATAGATGAGAGGGTCCACCTCTGAATATTCAATTCTATTCCATTGGTCAGTACATCTATCTTTATGCCAGTACCATGATGTTTTGACTATTGTAGCTTTGTAATATGCTTTAAAACCAGGTAGTGCAAGGCCTCCTGCTTCATTTTTATTTCTCAAGATATTTTTGGCTAGTCAGAGCACCCTACCATTCCAAGTAAGTTAGATTATTGTTTTTTCTATTTCTGCGAATTAAGTTGTTGTGACTTTAATTTGTCATTGCATTGAATCTATCAATAGATTTGGGAAGACTTGATATCTTTATTATATTTAGTCTTCCAATCCATGAACACATCAAGTCCTTCCATTTATTTAGGTCTTCCTTGATTTCTTTTAGCAATGTTTTATAGTTTTTTGTGTATAGGTCTTTTATGTCCTTGGTTAAATTTGTTCCTAAATATTTGATTCTTTTGGTCATTATTCTGAATGGAATTGTTCCTTTATTTCCTCCTCAAGTTTGCTCATTGATGGTGTATAAAAATACTACTGATTTTTGCATGTTGATCTTGTATCCTGTCACTCTGCTTACTCATTTATTAGCTCCTAGCTTTACTGTAGACTTTGTGGGGTTTTGTTCATATAGCATCATGCCATCTTCAAACAGTGACAGTTTTACTTCTTCCTTTACAATCTGGATGCCTTTTGTTTCTTTTATTGTCTTATTGCTCTGGCTAGAACTTCCAGCACAGTGTTGAATAACAGTGGTGACAGAGGACATCCTCGTCTCGTTCCTGACCTTAGAGAGAAAGCTTTCAAAATTTCCCCATTGAGTGTGATGTTAGCTGTGGGTTTTTCATATATTCTTTTGATCATGCTGAGGAAATCCCTTTCTATTCCTATCCTTTGAAATGTTTTCATTAAGAAAGTATGCTGAATTTTGTCAAATGTTTTTTCTGCATCAATTGAGATGATAATTTTCTCTCTTTAATTTATAGGTGTGGTATATTACATTGATTGATTTTCTTGTGTTGAACAACCCTTGCATCCCTAGGATAAAACTCACTTGATCATTGTGTAGAATTATTTCACTGTGCTGTTAGATTTGATTTGCAAGTATTCTGTTGAGGATTTTTTGAATCTATGTTCTTTAAAGGGATTGGTCTGTAATTTTCCTTGCTTGTATTATCTTTCCTACCTTTGGATTAGGGTGATGTTGGCTTCATAGAATAAGTTAGGTAACTTTCCTTCCTTTTCAATTTTTTTGAGGATTTTGAGCAGGATTGGTACTAATTCTTTCTTGAACACTTGGTAGAATTCACATGTGAAGCCATCTGGTCCTGGACTTATCTTTTTGTGGAGTTTTTTGATGATGAATTCAATCTCTTTACTTGTGATTGGTTTATTGAGGTCTTCCATTTCTTCTTGAGTCAATATTGCTTGTGGATGGTTTTCTAGAAAGTTGTCCATTTCGTGTAAATTGTCTAATTTGTTAACATATAGTTGTTCATAGTATCCTCTCAGTTTCTCCTTTATTTCTGTGGGATCTGTAGTATTGTCCCTCCCTGCTGTTTCTGATTTCATTTATGTTCATACTCTCTATTCCTTAACAGACTAGCTAATGGTCCATCAATTTTATTGATTTTTTCAAAGAACCAATTTCTGGTTTTATTGATTCTCTATTATTTTCATGTTTCATATTTCATTTATTTCTGCTCTAATCTTCATTATTTCTTTCCTTCTGTTTGCTTTGGGGTTAGTTTGCTGTTCTTTCTCTAGCTCCTCCAGATGAGAAGTTAACTCCTCAATTTTTGCTCTTTCTCCTTTTTTAATATAGACATTTATGGCAATTAATTTCCCTCTCAGCATTCTCTTTGCTGCATCCCATAAGTTTTGATACATTCTGTTCTCATTTTCATTTACCTAGAGATATTTACTAATTTCCCTTGTAATTTCTTTCTTGACCCTCTGGTTGTTTGAAAGCATGTTGTTTAGTCTCCATATATTTGTGAATTTTCCAGCCTTTTGCCTGTTACTGATTTCCAACTTCATTCCATTATGACTTGAAAAAGTGTTTTGTTTAATTTCAATCTTTTAAAATCTATTTAGTCCTGCTTTGTGACCCAACCTGTGGTCTATCCTGGAGGATGATCCTTGAGCACATGTGAAAAATGAACATCCTGTTGTTGTTTGGTGCAAATTTCCTTAAATATCTATTAAGCCTAGCTCATTCATCATATTATTTAAAATCTCTGTTTCCTTATTGATCTGCTATCTACATGTTCTGTCCATTGATGAGAGTCATGTATTGAAGTCTCCAACTATTACTGGATAGATGTCTCCTTCTCCCTTCAGTGTTGCCAGTGTTTGCCTCATGCATTTTGGGTCACTCTGGCTCCATGCGTAGATATTTTGATTGTCTTCTTGATGGATTGTCCCTTTAATTATTACATAGCATATTTCTTTGTCTCTTTTAATTGTTTTGCATTTGAATTCTAATTTTCTGATATCAGTACAGCTACCCCTACTCTTTTCTGATTGTCGTTTACATGAAATATCTTTTTCCAACCTTTTGCTTTCAACCTGTTTTTGTCCTTGCATCTTACATGAGTCTCTTACAGACAGCATATACATGGATTCTATTTTTTTGTATCTATTCTGAAAATCTCTATGTTTTTTTTTTTTTTTTTTTTTTTAAAGGAAAGACAGAGAGAAGGAAGGAAGGAAGGAAGGAAGGGAAACATTTTTAAACATTTTCTTGTTTTATTGTATTCTGTTTCTCCGTTTTTGTTACATGGGCTGGGGCCGGGAATCGAACCGAGGTCCTCCGGCATAGCAGGCAAGCACTTTGCCCGCTGAGCCACCGCGGCCCGCCCTGAAAATCTCTATGTTTTGATTGGGGAGCTTAATCCATTAACATTTGATGCTATTACTGTAAAGATAGTACTTTCTTCAACCATTGTTTCTTTTGGATTTTATCTGTCATATCTTATTTTTTTTCTCTCTCTTTTTACCCTATTAGTTAATTTTGCTGCTCATGTTCATTTCTACACTACTCTTCAAGCCTTTCTCTCCTGTTTTTTTCCTATCTGCATGCAGTACTCCCTTTAATATTTCTTGGAGAAAAGGTTTCTTGTTCACAAACTCTCTCAGAGTCTGCTTATCTGTAAATATTTTAAACTCTCGCTCATTTTTGAAAGGCAGTTTTGCCAGATATAGAATTCTTGGTTGGCAGTTTTTCTCTTTCAGTATCTTATATAGCATACCACTGCCTTCTTGCCACCATGGTTTCTGCTGAGAGATCTGCACTTAGTCTTGTCGAGCTTCCATTGTATGTGACAGATCACTTTTCTCTTGCTGCTTTCAGAATTTTCTCTTTGTCTTTGACATTTGACAATTTAATTAGTAAGCTTCTTGGTGTAGGCCTATTTGGACCTATTCTGTTTGGAGTATGCTGCACTTCTTGGACCTGTAATTTTATGTCTTCCATAAGAGTTGGAAAATTACAGTGATTATTTCCTCTATTATTCTTTCTGCCTCTTTTCCCTTCTCTTCTCCTTCTGGAACACCCATAACAATATATTAATGTGATTCATGTTGTCACTCAGTTCCCTCAGACCCTCCTCAAATTTTTCCCTTCTTTCCCCTTTCTGTTCTTTTGTGTGTAGGATTTCAAATGTCCTGTCTTCTAGATCACTAATCCTTTCTTCTGCCTTTTCAAATCTGCTATTGTATGTCTCTGTTGTGTTTTTCTTTTTTTCTTTTTTTTTTTTTAACATGGACAGGCACCAGGAAATGAACCTGTGACCTCTGGCATCACAGGCAAGCAGCATTCCTTCCTGCTGAGCCACCGTGGCCTGCCCTGTTGTGTTTTTCATATCTTCTATTATGTCTTTCATTCTCATAAGTGCTGCCATTTTTTTAAGCTTTCAAGTTCTTCTGTGTGGTCACCCAGTGTCTTCTTTATATCCTTCATCTCTTTTGCCATATTTTCCTTCATCTCATTGACTTGAATTTTTATTTGATTTAGAAGATCTGTTTGAACATCTTTAATTATTTGTTTCAACTCCTGTGTCTCTGTTGAAGTGTTAGTTTGTTCTTTTGGACGGGCCGTATCTTTGTGCTTCCTGGTATGAGTCATGATTTTTTTTTTTTTTTTTTGCATGCTGTATGGTGGGGGTCACATTTCATTCTTTTCCCATGTGAGTATCCCATTATTGCAGCACCATTTGTTGAATTTTTTTTATGGTTTGTTTGTTGTTGTTGTTGTTTGGGAGGGAAGTGCATGGGCTAGGAATCAAATGCAGTCAGTCTCCCCCATGGCAGGCAAGAATTCTACCATTGGACAACCCTTGCACCCTCATGAGTCACGATTTTTTGCTGGTGTTGAGGCATCTGATTTTCTTATATAGTTTATTCTGGAGATAGTTTTTATCTCTTTTGCCTAGGGTTTTCTTGTTGGTTGGCTTTGTTCTCTATCTGTTCATCTCTCTTGCCAGCCAGTTGTCAGATTGGCTCTGCTCCTCAGTGTCCGCAAAAAAACAGGTGCCCACAGTGGTCTGCCTCAGGCAGGGGGGGTAGGCACTGTGCAGCACGACAAGGTCTCTGTTTGTGGGTAAAATAAGCTTGCTATCTTCCAGCTCTCCTTCTTGCCAGCCCTTAAGAATTGGACTTGTTTTACGGCACTGCTTTAACAGTTTGCTCATCCACATTTCTTAGCCAAACAGGGACAAGTTCTCTTGCAGGACGGATCTAGACCAGTTCTTATGGACCTGGAATTTGTTCTGGAAAGTCTCTGCAAACCCCTTCAATTCCCTTGCACTTTCTGGTCTTCCCAGCAGATGGTGGTTTTTGGTAATTTAGTTGTCCTCAGCAGCTGTTTGTCTGGTAGCCCTGCATCTCACCAGGTAGGACTGAAAGTGTGGGGTTCCTATGTCTCACTTTGCCAGTCAAAATCTGGTTCAGTGCAGGGCTGTTTCCTCCACTTTACCAGTGGCAGAGGACTCCCCCACCATCTTAGTTTTCAGCCAAATGCTATGAAAGGATCAGGTTGCCTCCTGCTGTTTCCCTCAGTGATGGGGGAAGGGCTTTCAGACCCAGGGCTGTAAAATCAGCTATGCCCATGTTTTCTCAGACTCTTTGTTCTTCACTGACCATGCCTTGAAATGTCCTCCCCTGTCCCCCAAGTTCCCAAATGGTGGGAGTCTGTCTTACTGCTGTGAGATAATTTCTATTCTTTGTCTCCAGTGGGAGAGATCCCAGTTGTGCCTGTACAGTGTGAGTGCAAGTTTGGGGAGGGGGAGTGAACTGGCTGGTCTGAGACTAAAGTTTCTTACCTGATATTTTTTTCTCTTACATCAATTTGGCATTGGCAGGGTCCTTCACCAGTTTATATCTTCCTCCAGAGTCATAAACAATGGGAAAAAAAAAAAAAGTTCAGCATTGAACTTTTTTTACATTGAATCTTTTTGGAGAGCTTTTCAGTAGCTGTTTATGTTACCATTTTGATGGCATCCATTATAGCTTTTCAATAACAACAACGAAAAATCAGCTGATATTTAGATCTTGAATTTTGATATGTCCTCCTTATTAATATTTGGGAAATACCCATGAAGAAAGCTAACCATCGGCTAGACTTATCATGCAGATAAATTAAGACCAGCATCAGAACTGGACAATTTCTCTTTAATTCATTCACACACATACAATCCAGTTTCAAGAGAATATATCAGTTGTTTCCCATCCTGTCCTTATTATACACGTTACCTTTTGAAGGGACTGAGCAATAACTATTTTAGAGATTGCTACTTGACTCTAGCTCATCAATTGACTGTGATTATTTTGAATCTTCTGTTCTTCCTTTTTAAAATGGGGATAATCCCAAAGAGAAGATCAATTAATCCTCCTTATGTTGTGATAAAAAATTCACTGCTAATATTTAAACAAGGGAACTCATTGACTCCTGTATCTCAAAACCCATACTGGTTTCAGCTTAGGCTTCATTTAGCAGATCCACAGTTTCTCTAAGGTCCCATTTCTCTCTAGATATCCCTTCTGCCTATGCCCTTAAAGTACGCAGTGAGGCCCCCCACCAACCCTCCGTCACTTAAAAGTTCACTGTTACAAATGGCTAAGGCTACACCACATCTTACAGGGTATTTCTTTCATCTCTCTGGTTCTTGGTTCTTATTGGGTCACATGTCCATCTTTTCAATTAATCAGTACAGCTAGTGGGTGGGGTATGTCCATTAGCTTCAACTAATCAGACTCTAACTCAACACCTGGGAAAGGGTTAAGCCTACCCAAACCACATAGCTTTAGGATGGAGAAAGGGGTGATTTCCTGGGAATAAAATCCAAAAGCAGTTTTGCCAACAACAGGATGAGTAAGCATTGAGCAGAGAAAACAAAACAGGCCCATAGACTCCTAAGGCTGAGGATTAAATGTGGTAAAACATATAAAGATTGGGAACCTAGAAGAGATAGATCTTTATTTTCCTCACAGCCCCTAGAACATGGTAGGCATTCATTATTCATCCATTTACCAAATATTTTATTGAGTGCCTACCTTGAGGATAGAAGGGGATTCCAAGAGATCAAAGATGTTTTGCCTATCCTTGTGGCACTCACAGCCTAGTAGGGCAGCAAATATGTAAAAAATGTAACTGAAATAAAGTGATGTGAGTGCTATGGCTGGAAGTAAGCCTGGGGTACAGTGCAGTCACAGAAGGAAATCCGGCCCATAAACTGCCTCAATAAATGTCACCCTGTCCCTGACCAATAGCCATTTATATTGTTATCCTCTGACTCCCTGCAACCAGTTACCCTAGACATAAAATAGCTTAATTTACCTTTACTTTCTTTCTAAGACTGGGCAGATCAATAACAATACAGATAAAGAGACAGAAAGCTACCCTCTCTGATTTTCTAAAATACAGTCACATTTATATTTTCCCACTGGAAGCTATAGAGTCCCTCCCTTTTTTTATTAACTGTCCTCCAAATCTGTAATTGTACAGTATACCATTTTACTTACTTAATATCAGATAAATCAGTTCCACAATGCAATGAAGTTTTGTTAGTTAAAACCCCACAAGGTGGCAGCAGAGGAAACACCATCTGCAAGTCGTCCTACAGAGGAGCTTAAGAAGTGAAAGCTTTCCCACTTAGCATCTTTGTCACATGGATATGGCTGCTTCTCTAGGAATTGTCCTGTATTGCTTTGAGTCTTCAGGCTTCCAGGACACTGTGTCCTCAGTGTTTATAGGAACCTATTTAGCTTCAGACACTACTTGGTCCCATCTGGAAAATGTGGGTCAGTCTCCAGAATTCCTTTTGTGAGACAAGTTCAGGCTTCCTCTATAGTTTATTGCGCATGTCAAACAAACATTAAATGTTAGTATTATTCTTAATTCCTAATTAATCACTTGCAGCACATTTACTGTCACATAAGCATTCTATCCTGAAAAGCATAAATGTATAAAATCAGATATACTCACACACCTTAAAAAATATTTACTTTATCTATTAAAATCATAAACCCTTCATCTTAAGCATTTTAAATACATCATTTGGAGAAAAAAAATAATTTGGACCATTCTATAATTAGAAATAAGGTCTCTCACATAGTACAATATGTCCCGCTTGAGGGGGGAAAGAATTAATGAAATAAAACCTTCTATGCTAAATACACTATGAAATTTTATACCAAATCTAAGGACTGAAAATGGCTAAGTTCATCTAGAGCTGCTAAATCCCTAAACAATCATCTCAAAAATATAGGGAAGCACACATGTTCTTATTTGGAATTCAGAGAAGGAAAAATCTGATTCTTTCAGGATTATTCAGAAAATGCTTTTTGCAATGTAATATCACTTTACTTTTTAGTATGTGGTATAATTTGTGGTAAATAGGAGAGCCATCTTTTCATTCATTAGTTAATTTTACTCATCCATTCTTTCATTTACATCAGTAGTAGCAAAACAAAAATATTTTTTAATATAATTGAAGTTTCTTTCCCTCCTTTAGTAATATAGTATATTGGCTCCAGAGCCTGCCCAACTGTTCTAATATTTGATTCTATGAGAAACTGATGGAGTAAAGGCAGCTGCCCAGCCTGAATTCATATTGTTACTTTTTGGAGAGTATATAAATATGAAATAGTCAAAGACGGCTGATTTTTTTTTTTTTTTTTTTAAAGGAAAGACAGAGAGAAGGAAGGAAGGATAGAAGGAAGGAAGAGAGGAAGAAAGGGAAACATCTTTTAAACATTTTCTTGTTTTATTGTATTTTGTTTCTCCGTTTTCGTTACATGGGCTGGGGCCGGGAATCGAACCGAGGTCCTCCGGCATAGCAGGCAAGCACTTTGCCCGCTGAGCCACCGCGGCCCGCCCAAGACGGCTGATTTTGACTACTGATTCAGTACTCCAATTTTTGTCAGAATTCTTTACACAGAGGTTTTCAAACTTCTTTCTAGAAATGCAAAACCCTAAAATATAACATTAATGAAAAGCTGTTGTCTTTGGAGGAGGGTGCAGCCCAAGTCTCATCACTGAGCTCTTCTCCCTCACCCTCTAAGGTCCCTCTAAGTAACCTTAAGTTTCCTTAAAGTCGTTTGAAAATTAATGGCCTAAGGGATGATAAGCTTGCAATGAACGTGACTCTCTGTTGTAGGCTAATTTTTGCAGAGAATTTAAATTTCCGGATAATCTCATAAATTCCTTCTTCGTGGTGGGTCAAAGTTTAAGAAACCCCAGTTACTTTAAGCAAGACAGCGTTTTGAATTACACAGGAGATACTTTACCTGTCTCTCATTCTGTTTGCTGAACCTTTGGCTAGAGAACATATAAGTTTCTAGGTAATAGGCATGAGGTCAACATTCTTATAAAGTCACTCTGATTCAGATTTCCTGCACTTGCTACTTTCTCTCCAGTTTACAGACATTAGAATGCCTTTTCAGTTGAATTCATATGTGATTCAGTTTATCTAAACATCAGCTAGGAATTTACCAGCCCTGAAGTCTCCAAGGGCTACTACCATGAAGTTATATATTTTATATAATCTATTGTAGGTTTTATTTTTTCTAAGCAATGATGATGTTTAGGTTGACAGATTTGGCAGGTTAATGTCCCAAGCTACAACAACTCCCTTAATAAATCACTGAAAATATATGTCCATTTTTATTCACTTTACTCAAACTGAATTAGTATGAATGATTTAGGAACATGTGTACAAAAGGCAATCAAGTTTTCTAAATCTCATGGGCAGGCCAGGAAACTATATATTCTCAGTTGGCCCTAACCTAAGAGGCCCCAATCCTAGTTCTCAATTGTGGCTGGAGAAGGCAATCACAGGTGGAAGACAAAGGAAAAATAATTGACACTAAGCTTCCAATCCTGGAGGTTCTGACGTGAGAATAATTTTATACATTTTTCTATGTTAACCCAGTGTGCAGCTAGGTTTGATAACAGCAAAGCCTCGTTTGCTTGGCTGACGCAAAAAGGAATGTGTCAGCACACAGGGCTGCTCTGATTCTTCCCATTGGGGTAACTGTCCAGGGCAGTGTGTATACTCAGGTAGGTAAAGCAGCTGGAAAACAAGTTCTCCGGCCATCTTTGGGTCATCTTTTCAATATTCAAATAAAATGATCTGAGCTCCAGTGGGAAACATCACCTTAGTATCAGAAATCAGAATTTTTAAAAATTTAAATAGATACCACTTCATTTTAGGGATGATGGACAGAGAGAAGTTCCAGGCAATAAGATATATGGGAAAGTCTGCAGTTGATGGGGGTGGGGGTACACCTGGGAAGGTGTTTTCCCCTGATGAGATGGAAATAAGTGGGGGAAACTCTATGCCCCACCCCCTACAACTTACTTTTTTGGGGGAAGGGGTGCATGGTCCAGGAATCGAACCCAGGTCTCCCGCATGGAAGGCAAGCATTCTACCACTGAACCACCTATGCACCCCCCTACAGCTTACTTTTAACTGAACTTCTGAAAAGAAATGATGCATGGGGGCTGTTCTGCCATTTTGTAACTGTGAGGGAAAAACTAAGAAACTCACAGGACACATCCCAGAGTTCTGATCTCAATGAATCATTGACTTTTCTTATGTAAGAAAAATAAATCCCTCTTGTTGAGCTATGTTTACTCAGGCTTTCTTGCCTTGCAGCTAAAAGCATGCCTACTGAGATGGTCCTTCCCATCTCCACAGCCTGGCTAGTGTGGCACAGTTCCTAAGATAAGGATTCCTAAAGGGCATAAGCTCTGACTGTCTCCCTTGGACTGAATTCTCAATACACACTCCCTGTCCCACCTTCTATGGCTATACTTTTTTTCCATACAGCTCTTCCCAGTACATGGGACCACTGTCTTTCCTTCTTTCTTCACCAAAGCACCACAGCTGCAAGTCTATTATGTGATGCAGACTTTTATGAAAATCTGGGACATAGAAGACTCAGTACAAGTAGAATAACACAGAATGAACTTATTATTCAATATCGGGTAATGCTGTCCCAAATTTCCTGGCTATCCCTGCCACAGGGAACTTCTCATAGACTTTTTCTTCCCTTGGCATGTCAACATAATATGACTTCTTCCTTGGAGAGCTCTTCTTCACCATCTCAGTTTAACCTCTGCTGAATGCATGCGGAATGTGTGGATACCTGTACTGACACACATACATACATACATATTTATGCAATAGTATATTAATATGCTATATACTTAAAACATTAAAAATGCTTCTCTCTGGGTAATGGATTACAAATAATTCACATAAATGCTTCTCTCTGGGTAATGGATTGCAAATAATTCACATAATCCTCTAAGTATTATGTGGTCTTCCTCTGAAATGTCTACAGTGAACGTAGATTATTCGATCAATAAAAAATGAATTTTATTAAGATATTAAATTCAGGAAAAAAATCTGTTGGGCAGCATGTCTGGCAAAAAGGATGTGAAATGCATCTTGGTTCCATGTGTTGACTTAGCATATTGACATTTATCATAAAGCAATAATAATGAAAGCATCTTGAAATGTTCTACTTCCAAGATCTGAATACAGAATTACCTTCTCTTTCTGAAGCTCCTTCGCCTCTCACCTACTTCTTCCTGTTCAATTCTTATTAACCTTGCTCTTCAAATTCATTATAACCCCCAGCCCTTAGGGAGCTTTTTAGAGCTAAGGTCTCTCTAAGCAACCTTAAGGCTCCTTAAAGTACAGTTTGAAAATTAATTGCCTAAGGCATAATAAGCTTGCAATGAAAGGGACTCTGTTGTGCGCTAATTTTTGCATAGAATTTGAATTTCCTGATGATCTCATCAGGTTCTCTGTTCTTGATCCCGCTCAGTAAAAATATTTGAATATGGCCTGTAATTGATATATTTTAATTTAGAAAGTCTTTATACGTATAAATGCACCAATATATCATAACTTGCAAAAAAAATGAAAAGGGATCATATGAAGATACAGTAGATACTATGTAATTTTTATAATTTAATGCATTAAAAAGCTTTTGTAAGTAGCAATGCTTCATTATTTCTTAAAACGTTGATTTAACCCTTTGTGATTTAGCAATTCAAAAGCTTAGTTCAATTTATTTCAACATTTGATTTCAATAACTTATTCTTCCGCCTTCCTACTTCTACATCAATCCTTTGCCAGTTATAATATGAGGAAAGATGAAATCAAAATATTTAACAATTTGTATGAGTAGGTATTAACCAATCAGAACAGCCACTCCTCAATCACAGTAGTCACAGAGTGGTACCTCCACCCCCGAAGTGCCCCCCAGCTGAGTGTCAACCGTGATTACAGGGTAGAACAATGGCACCCTAATTATACTTGACTGTAGCACACTCTCAGAATAAAAGTGAAAGAAGCACAATCAATCTATGTCTTTTGAGGTAAAGGATGCTGTTTTAACAAACACATGTGCAAGTTCCTCCTTCTGAAAGGAATGAAACCATGAAGGAAAATATGAGAGATGAATATTTGGAAATTTTAACATTGTTGTGTGATTTCTCGACACAATTGCAAGAGTTTATTATGTAGAAAAGCTTTTTCATATACTTAAAACCAGAGCTTTATAAGAGAATTAGTAGATGTATTTAAGAAATTATTATCATGATTTAGTAAATGCAGTTAGAATTGTTCTTCCTACTTTGGACCTACTTATCTTTGTGAAATATAAAGCTACAGCAGTATCATTTTAATAAACTTTTCTGCCAGATTAGTTTATCAGTTTCTGTTTCTTGCAAAAGAGACTCAAGAGACTTGACTGTCTACTCAAAGGACTAGTTATTATATAGTTGCTATGTACATAACTAATTTATTTCCTCTATACGTTGTACAGTCTTTGAGAGTACCAATCTCTTACTCATTATTTGGATAAGAATACCAGTATTCATTTAGAGGACAGTAACATTCCGGGCATGATAATAAGTGCTTTACAGTCCATCCTTTGGACGTGCTTTGACATGGTGTATCGTCAGGGTTCTCCAGAAAAACAGAACCAACAGGATATATATATATCTTGTAATATATGTAAAACTAATATATATTATTCTGTAAATAGATGTTAATACTGTAAGATTGATTGGAGGAATTGGCTCACACGACCGTGGGGACTGGCAAGTCCAAGTTTTGTAGGGCGGCCTGCAAGTTGGAAACTCGGATGAAGGTTTAGATGAATTCCTCAGAAGAAACTGCTGGCTGGCGAAATTGAAAGTCTTCTTTCTCACCACTGATATCGTCAATTTTTCCCTTAAGGTCTACAACTGATTGGATGAAACTTCCGTCATTGCAGAAGGCAATGTCCTTTGTTGATGGTAGATATAAACAGCTGTAGATGCAATCAACTGACTAATGATTTAAATCCACAAAATAACCCCACAGTAACAATCAGGCCAGTGTGTGCTTGACCAAACAACTGGATAATATACTGAGCCAAGTTGACGCGTGAGCTTAACAGTCACCCACCAGCACTGGTATCATTCTCATATTACAGCTGAGGAATCTGAGGTGACTTTCTTAAGGTCACAAAGCAATTGAGGGACGGTGCTGAGGTATGAACCCAGACACCCTGGTTCAGAGTCTTTATGCTTAACAACCCAATGTTCTGTAGGTTAAGAGCATCTAACACTTTAAATTACACAGAATGGATTCTTTCTTGATAAACTGAATCAATAAATGAAGGAATACAATGACAATTCTAAAAGGATTTCCTTATTTTAAACTAGATTTATTGTCATTTTCTTTCAAATAGGCCATTACCGCCAGGCTTATCCATTAAATTATACTCCTTGTTTGTCAAAGAAGTGGCAGCTATGATATTACTACTTTTAAAATGTAGAAAGCTCGCATGAAAAGTTGGACAACAGTGGGAATCTGTTATCTAGTACCTTCCTAAATTGCCGTTTAGAGAACAAAATACTACAGGGTGCCTTTTAAAACTGATAGAAATTGAAATGCTTCTTTTGGGTTTAAAAAGAATAAGCAGGTCTAGAAGGAAATGAAAAGGCATAGAGGAGCAAGATTTCCTTCTTTGAAAGAGATAGGAAACAGAAACTGACATGTAGAAAACAAGGAGGGGAATGAAAATGAAAGCAATTAAACTTGACAGAGGAAAACAATTCTTCAAATGAAAAGCAGAAAATAAACTAAGTGATGAAGCCAAAACATAGAGGAATAAAAAGAACAGACTGAGAGACTGTGGCTTGGTTTTTGTTCTCTCAAACTTCTCTCTCTAGAGGGAATTATATCAGGATTATGATAAATCCCTAAAAAAGAGTTTCCTTTGTCTTTTTCCACAATTGCTCCCCACTCATGATCAATCCTCATCTGGCAGAATGGCCCTTAGTTGATAGTATATGTGAATTGTTACTGATAGACATTCTGCGATGATGATAACAGGATTAGAAGAGGGTGCCTCCATGAAAAATCAAGCACTGAAACTGTAATATGCATTTTTTTTTTTTGCATGGGTAGGCACCGGAAATCGAACCCGGGTCTCTGGCATGGCAGGCGAAAACTCTGCCTGCTGAGCCACTGCGGCCCGCCCTGTAGTATGCATTATTATCTAGATCTTTTCATAGCCTTCATAACATCTGTCGTTATGTGACACATTGTTTTTGTTTTTCTTTTTTTGTCATTGTGCTGGTTTGAAAGGAAGTATGCCCCCTAAGAAAAGTCATGTTTTAATATAAATCCCATTTCATAAAGGTAGAATAATCTCTATTCAATACTGTATGTTTGAAACTGCAATGAGATCATCTCCCTAGGTGATGTGATTTAGTCAAGAATGGTTGTTAACCTGGATTAAGGGACGACATGTCTCCACCCATTTGAGTGAGTCTTGATTAGTTTCTGAAGTCCTATAAAAGAGGAAATACTTTGGAGAATGAGGGATTCAGAGAGATTCAGAGAGAGCAGAACGATGAAGCCATGAGATGCAGAGAGTCCACGAGCCAGCAACCTTTGGAGATGAAGAAGGAAAACGCCTCCCGGGGAGCTTCATGAAATAGGAAACCAGGAGAGAAAGCTAGCAGATGATGCCGTATTCGCCATGTGCCCTTCCAGCTGAGAGAGAAGCCCTGACTGTGTTCACCATGTGCTATCTCACTTGAGAGAGAGACCCTGAACTTCATCGACCTTCTTGAACCAAGGTATCTTTTCCCTGGATGCCTTTGATTGGACATTTCTATAGACTTGTTTTAATTGGGACATTTTCTCGGCCTTAGAACTGTAAACTTGCAATTCATTAAATTCTCCCTTTTAAAAGCCTTTCCATTTCTGGTATATTGCATTCCGGCAGCTAGCAAACTAGAACAGTCATTATTTAGTATGTCTCCCATTCCCACTAGAATGTAGACCTCTATGAAAACAAGAGCTTGGTTCATTGTTGTTTTATTAACATTATCTAAAACAATGTCAGTTATGTAGCAGGCACTTCATAAATTAAATGACCGATGTACTGAATTATAAAATTCGGTCCAAAGTATTGAATACCAAACATCGAAAAACCTACCTTTGATCCTCTCTCCACTAGCATAGCAATTTGTATCAAGTGGGCTCGAGAAGAAGATATTATTTCCCCGTATTTAATCAGCAATCCCTTCTCATTTCCCCGTGACCGAAACAGGTCAGCAGGATGGGTGCAAGGGAACATAAAGGGTTTTGGTTTGTTCATTTGTTTTTGCTGTAATATATTGAATGGAACCAGCTGGCAGCTGGGGAATGTTTTTGAGAAAATATCCTCATAAGTCTAATAATAAAAATTAATCATTTGAACATGTCTGTAGAAACATTTAATTTGATTGTCTTTTATTATGATCTCTTGGATACAAGATCAAAGCCCAAGATTAAATAAAGCAACAGTAGTATTCTATGAAGAAACAGGAAAGGATAGTATAAATCAGGCTTACCTGCTAAGGCCACAGTTTCATTCATTTCAACAACTTTCACTGTGTCTGACATTAGGTCAACTGCTAGGGGTCAAACCAAATATAACTCACACTGAGGGAAGAAATCATCAAGGGACCACTATTTGTAGAGTATTGTACTGGTTACTGTGTCAATATGTCTTTTCTTCAAGCAGTTCAAATCCTTGCGGGAGAAAGAGACATAGCTACATAATAGAGAATAAAATAAGACAGCATGCTACAAAGTGCTCAGTTGAACATCCTGTATGCCCCTATAAACACTCACAATGGCGCTGTTCTCTTATCTAGTCTTATCTAGTGGTGCCACACTGGTGCTTCCCTGGCCTACCCAGACGTCACTGAATGTGCTCTGCTAACAGATTACTTTTCCTAAATATGTCTTTTGGGTTATATGACCCCTAATATAATTGCAGACCATAAGATTCTAATTATAGTATATGTGTGTACGTATTCGTGTATGTGTGTGTATATACATATATATATATATATGTATATACACACACATACCACCACCCACACTGCAGAATGCACTCTATAGCAACCTCAAGGACTTAGTTTTTTGTGGCTTCTGTGCTGAAAGGAAGCTGCCATCTTTCAGTGTGGGTGTCTTTTTTCTCCCTCATGACATAGACAAATGTTGATGTTTACTACAAGTTGGTACATTAGTTGCTAATTAAGTTCTTAGCTGCTTCAGCCAAAACTTGCTGTATTGAATCCAAGAAAAGAATGGCAGCTATATCAAAAATAAGTCGCTGGGGATTTTTTGGTTTTTATTAAAGGAAAGTTGTATATTAAAGAATACTGGGGATTTATATGCTGGGAGACAGGAAACCTTCCATCTTGGCTTCCTCCTAAGCTGAGTTGGTGGTTAAAGACCCTCGGCATATGTCACCTCACCCTGGCCGAGGCTGTATAAATTACCAGCAGACAATCTAAGCATGAAATAATCAAATTAACTTCATCCTTATTCTTTCTCATGCCCACCCCTAAGTTTCCTTAGGAACAAGTTAGTTCTGGGGGATCCACAGGGGGTCAGGTTTATTCTAGGAAGGGTTCAGAGTCACTTCATCCTGGGGCTCGGGTGACCATCTCCAGAAAGATGTCTTCTTAGTGCCATCCCTGCACCCGTCCCTTGCAGTCTCACCCCTTGGGGCCGGCCAGAACCTGCCTGCATTCACCATTCAAGGATAACTTCTTACTTGCTCACATCAGGGTCTGCCACAGGGTTTCTCTTCAGGTGTTTGGTGAAGTCTGGAATCATATGTCTTCATTCTCCTCCACCCGCGGGGTAACAAAGGATGGTGCAGGACGGCTGCGGACAGAAGTGCGAGTTTTTGAGAGGGAACCCTACAAGGAAGACAAAATACCCTGGGGAGCAGCATTGCTACAGCATTATTGTGTTGCTTGGTAGGAGAAAAAAATCGCTTACTTTTCGTTTTCCTATGGTGCCAGAAACAACCAAAGGGTGGCTCCTCCCCCAGGAAACTAAACACTCCCCGCCCGGCTGATTCCGTTCGGAAAGTCCCGGGGAAGGAAGAGAATCGAAACAGAAACCTAAGTCAGGCAAACTATAAGACCTGCCCGGAGGAAGGCTGCACTCAAAGTAGAAGCGACACCGGCTCCCGGGACAGCAGTCGAAGGAGCAGCGCCCACCAGCTCTCAGCCGCCTGCAGCTGCGTCTCCGAGCCCCGCACGCCCTGCCACCTGCCCAGGTGCGACCCCGCCTCGCGAGCCGGCCTGGGGTCTCGCGGGCTACTTGGTAGCTGCGGACCACATCTCTGCAGATCCTGTTGCTCTTAGAAGGTGAACAGCCGCCCCCACATCTGACCTGTTGAGCACAGAACAACAATCTGACCATCTCCTTGGGAGAATCCTATCCCTTCTCTGAGAGCTCAAGATGTCGAATGGGTATTCCACAGACAAGAGCTTCCGCTATCTCATCTCATGTTTCAGAGCCAGAGTGAAAAGGTACATCCAGGTGGAGCCCGTGTTGGACTACCTGACCTTTCTGCCCGCAGACGTGAAGGAGCAGGTTCACAGAGTGGCTGCCACCAACGGGAACATGCAGGCAGTGGAACTGCTTTTGAGCACCTTGGAGAAGGGGGACTGGCCCCTCGGCTGGGCGAGGGAATTTGTGGTGGCCCTCCAGCAAGCGGGCAGCCCTTTAGCCGCTCGCTACATGAATCCGGAGCTCACAGACTTGCCCTCTCCAACATCTGAGAACACTCACGATGAGTGTCTCCAACTCATGAACCTCCTTCAGCCCACCCTGGTGGACAAGCTTCTGGTGAGAGATGTCTTGGACAGATGCGTGGAGAAGGAGCTTTTGACAACTGAAGACAGAAATCGGGTAGGTGTCCGTTCCCTGGAAGCTTCACTTTTAGGCAGATTTTACAATGAGGGGTTGCTTGTGTGTTCCCCCCTTCCAAGTGTTCTTTGACGTCTTTGAGTAAATCTGGTTTCCTTCTTTCTTGAGCAGAGAATATCTAGGCACTTACAAACATAGTTTTGAAAATTTAAACACAAAAGGTTATTCCAGTCCTTCCACTGTCATCAGCTAAAAAGGAATTAACTTTAGAATGATATATATTAATAAGTAACATTTATAGAACATTGATTATGTGCAAGGAGTGTCATTTGCAAAATGTATTATCATAGTTCATCATTGCAATTGCCCATTGAGGTTCCTAATGTTATTAACTCCATTTTATATAGATGGGATAACTGAAGCAGTGTGATACCCTACCAAAAGTCACCCAGGAAGACAGCGGTAGAGCTGGGAATTTATGTCTTGAGGGTGTGGAATTGTTTGTCTTATTCAATGTAGTCCCATAGAACACGAGTCAGCAAACTATGGTCCAGGGGCTGAACCCAGCCTGCAGCCTGTTTTTTTAGACCCACAGGTTGGGGGGATTTTAATGTTTTAAATGGTTGAAAAAATCGAAAGAAGAATATTTTGTGACTTGTGAAAATTATATAACGTTCAAATTTCAGTGTCCATAAAGAAAGCATTGCTGAAACATGCCATGCTTGTTCCACTATGTACTCCTGTTTATGGCTGCTTTTGTGCTCCGGTAGCAGTTGGACAGAGAATGCCCAAATAGAATACTTGCGATTTAACTTGTCAGAGAAAAAGTTTTCAACCCCTGCCCTATATATATGTATATATATATATTATATATATATATATATATATATAAAATATAAAAGTATATATATATATGTAATATATATATATATATAAAAATATAAAAGTATTGTATAGTTTGCACTTTGGTCTTGGTCCAAATGGGGTAATTACATATAACATACTTTTTTTTTTTTATCCAAGTTTCAACATTTCTCTGGAAGTCAAAATTTGGAGATAATCTGTTGGAAAAAATACGTTGCTACTTGCAGTTTCTCATATTGGTTAAGGAATAGTGGATTTTTTAGGTGACATTTTGACAGGGTAATGTTTTATTGCTTTTTAATGAATGAAGATATACTGAGAAGCATATAAATGCTGACCTGATGAATCTGATTTACTTAGGGTTTGTAAGTCAAAGGTCTTGTTTTGAAAGATGAAGTAGGCAAACAAATCCATGACTAAACATTTATACCTTGTTTTTTTCTATGCAATGTTCATGAGTTAGACATTTTCTTTTCCTCTCTCTCTCTGATTCTTAAAAAAAAAGTTTGTATTGTCACTACAAAATGTGAATATTGGATTGATTGGGTATAGTCTGTGAGAAGAGTTGGTCTTTATTTAGTGACCAAAGTTAATGGTGCTTTGTTGTCTTGACAGTGAGGAGGGCCTACCCAAAGCCCTCCAATTTCACATCCAATTTTGATGGCCAGTTTTCCCCACAAGTAAATTACTTTACACTGCTGTCTGTAACGTTTATGTAGTTTTGTGTATTGAGAACCAGCTAGAACGCATTATAGTAGTCCAGCTGGATATGACAAATGTGTACATCACTGTGGCAGAATCTTAATTTGGAAGAAAGTAAGCAGCCTTTAAGCCAGCTGGAGATGGAAGATGGCATTTCCAGCCACAGTAGCTGTTAGGAAGTCCAGAAGCAACAGAGTCCAGTAACACCACAAAGCTGTTTATATTTGGTGGGTCTGATGTCCCGAATGCCAGTGAAACAGCATTTCCCTTATTTACTCTAAATACTTCTGCCTATCAGCATCACTTTTGTCTTGCCTGATTGAATTTCCGCCAGTTAGATTTTATCCAAGCTCTTGATTTTGGCACGCTTGGAGGCAGCTAGCAGTAATGCAAGGGATTTGACACAAAAGAGATATAGAATGAGGGAACTTTTGTGTACTGGTAGCAGTTAAGGCCAAAGCAACCCAAACTCTCCCTTACATTCTCATTTTAAAGGTGGTCCTGAGATAGAAGATTATGTATTTACTGGTCTCTAAGGAGGAGTGGTGTTTCTGTGAGATTCTGGATTGATTTTGATATGCATCATTTTACTTGTATTTTCAGTTCCAGTAATAAATTGTGGCTGACAATGGGAAGAAACATCTACATTTGGAAGAATCTATATTGACGTGAGGGTTATTTATGAATGTTTATCTTATAACAGCAAAGTGTAGTAGGAAAAGCATGGAATTTGGATTGGAAAAACTTGGATTTGAAGTCCTCTCTGCTTCTTTCTATGTGTGTTATTTTGTTATTTTTACTCCCCTTTCCTAAGGGCATAATATTAATATTAATTTTTCTTCTCATTCACAGTATTTTGGTAAACAAAAAAGGAAAAACAGTGTTTAGGAAAAAACTTTCTGAATAGTAAAGGGCTATTCTGATGTGATGATGATGATGACTTTTATTATCATTCATTTGGCTACATTTCCTTGTAAAATTAAAGTTTCATAGATTTAGAGAAATCTCCCTTGTTGAATTTGAGATCAGCTTTTTCAAGTCTCTGAATTAGTCTGTGATTTGAAGAAGAAACTACGTCTTTCATCTTTTAGCCCCCAACACTTAGCCCAGGGCTAAGCTCAGGGTCAGTACTTAGAAAGTATTAATTTGCTGATTGATTGGTTAGATTATACGTTTCCAAAACATTGTCTGGAATAAGAGTTGAAAATGCATGGTATGATGAAGTAGGGACTGAATTACCTTGGTAGGCACTTAGGAATGGATGGTGGACATAAGAGCTCCAAATTTGCTTTTTTTGATAGCTTTAAGTCATATTTAACTAAAAAATTAGGACCATTGTTTTAGTTATTTTTGTTTTCTGGTAGACATTTTCTACTTGGTCTGTTAGTTTAGGATTTGTCCCTGCTCCCCACCCTCTGTATGATAGGGCTTCTGAAAATGATCTTAGTGTTAGTTTTGTGTCTAATGAGTTCTCAAGTAAACTCATTTAATTTATTAATTTGTTCGTTCATTAAATTTATATTTATTGAGTGATATCTGTGCCAATTGCTTGGCTTTTAAAGAGCTTAGTGTTCTAGTTTGCTAGCTGCTGGAATGCCATATACCAGAAATGGAATGGCTTTCAAAAGGGGGAATTTAATAAGTTGCTGGTCTACAGTTATAAAGCCGAGAAAATGTCCCAATTAAAACAAGTCTATAAAAATGTCCAATTTAAGGCATCCGGGGAAAGATACCTTGGTTCAAGAAGGCCGATGAAGTTCAGGGTTTCTCTCTCAAGTGAGAAGGCATATGGCGAACACAGTCAGGGCTTCTCTCTCAGCTGGAAGGGCACATGGCGAGCACGGTGTCATCTGCTAGCTTTCTCTCCTGCCTTCCGGTTTCATGAAGCTCCCCGGGAGGCGTTTTCCTTCTTCATCTCCAAAGGTTGCTGGCTGGTGGACTCTCTGCTTCGTAGTGTTGCTCTCTCCGAATCTCTGATTCTCCAAAATGTTTCCTCTTTTATAGGACTCCAATAAACCAATCAAGATCCACCCAAATGGGTGGAGATGTGTCGCCCCCTAATCCAGTTTAACAACCACTCTTGACTAAATCACATCATCCAGGGAGATGGTCTGATTACAGTTTCAAACATATAGAATTGAATAGGGATTATTCTATCTTTATGAAATGGGATTTATATTAAAACATGGCCTTTTTTAAGGGAGCATGCTTCCTTTCAAACCAGCACACTTAGTTTTAGTGTTAGTTGGTGTTCATTCTTCCAACAAACAACTGAAGGATGTCTACGATATACGAGGCACTATTCTAAGCACTGGAGACTCAGCAATAAATCCAAGGTCATTTTGTAGATCCTTAGAATAGAATGATCCCAAACGGTCAGGGAGTGCGCCCCGAACTGACCTGCTTCTGTTTTAGGATGCCTAGTAATGTCTAGGCCTAGGCAAAGGATTCAACCCCTCATCCAGTGATCTAGACAACTGTGAACTCTGGAAAAGAGCATATCATCTTTCCATAGTGTTTTAAGATCTGTCTAGAACAGCTGAAGAGAGGTGCATGTTTCAACACTGGCCAGTTAAAAGTATGAAATACCTGTAGTTCTAGAAGAAACTGTACACCTTTCGTCAAATACAACAACCAGAGCTACCATAACTCGTCCAGCTAGAAAGTGAGTCCAACCCTCCTATATGAAGTTGAGTACCTGAATCAGTATTCACAAGACATTATCTGTGTTAATATGACAAATAAATAGTCATTCAGAAAGACATTAGCTTTCTGTGGGGAACTAGTTCTTATAAATGTAACCAAAAATCTTTAAATATATATTTGTTTTTAAAAAGTATGAATTTTGCTTTCTAGTTTTCTGTTATATGAGAGTCCAGCTCTGTTGGAATCAAAATCACCATTACATATAAATATCTCTCCAGGTTTCTTATGAGGGGAAGGAAGTATTTTTCTTACTGTACAATTGTGTTGGCCATCCATTGCTTTATGGAAATACCATTAGTTTCTCCACTGATTTATGTTGGAAAGAAAAAACACAGATCAAAGAATTTAGAATATGAAAACATTAAATTGTATTACCTACACAACTATCTTATTTTATATTCCATAAATTAGTTAACAGTGTATCCATAGAAATTTTTAACATCATATTCAGACAAAGCTTCCAGTGTGGGAAAAGATGGGGAAGAATCATTATACGTTCTTAAATGTCCTTATGTCATTGCAGTTCTAAGTCTAACTGAAATTCCAGGAATTTCAATCATCAGCTTTATATATTGGTATCTAATACATTCACAGTGCTTTAGAAGAACAGATTAGATAAAAATATTCTATTGGTAACTTCAATGGGAATTGATGTACTTTCCAGTACCCAAACTGGGATGATTTTTTAAAAATTCAGAATCTTGATATAGTTGCTAAATTTTCACAAGTGTTATATGTAATTCCTCATTCAAATAATAGTTGCAGGAAATAATGGCATCATGAGCTTCAAATCAAAATGCCTGGATTTTAACATGCCTGCTTTGTCTTTATTAGTTCCATGATTCTATGGTACAAATTGACTTAACAGATTAAGAATTGAATAAAATTTAGTGAATATAATAGCTTAGATTTTAATAAAAAGTCTTATAATACCTCACTCATTCTTTTCAGAAAACTTCTTTCTGATTAGCTTTTTTTAACTTTTTAATTTTTTTTAAAAAATAGCGACAAACACAAACATCTTAACTTATGATCATTCCATTCTACATATATAATCAATAATTCACAATATCATCACATAGTTGCATATTCACCATCATGATCATTTGCATCAATTCAGAAAAAAATAAAAAGACAACAGAAAAAAATTCATATATACCATACCCCTTACCCCTCCCTTTCATTGATCATTAGCACTTCAATCTAAATTTATTTTAACATTTGTTCCCCCTATTATTTATTTTTATTCCATATGTTTTACTCATCTGTTGATAAGGTAGATAAAAGGAGCATCAGACACAAGGTTTTCACAATCACACATCACATTGTGAAAGCTGTATCATTATACAATCATCTTCAAGAAACGTGGCTACTGGAACACATGTTCATTTTCAGTCAGTTCCCTCCAGCCTCTTCATTACGTCTTGACTAACGTGACATCTATTTAGTGCATAAGAATAACCTCCAGGATAACCTCTCAACTCTGTTTGGAATCTCTCAACCATTGACACTTTATTTTGTCTCTTTTCACTCTTCCCCCTTTTGGTCGAGAAGGTTTTCTCAGTCCCTTGATGCTGAGTCTCAGCTCATTATAGAATTTCTGTCCCATGTTGCCAGGAAAGTCCATACCCCTGGGAGTCATGTCCCACATAGACAGGGGGAGGGCAGTGAGTTTGCTTGTTGTGTTGGCTGGAAAGAGAGGCCACATCTGAGCAACCAAAGAGGTTCTCTTGGGGTGACTTTTAGGG
Source organism: Tamandua tetradactyla (assembly GCF_023851605.1). NCBI lineage: Eukaryota > Metazoa > Chordata > Mammalia > Pilosa > Myrmecophagidae > Tamandua > Tamandua tetradactyla. The sequence goes on along the minus strand of NC_135329.1, from coordinate 133,183,895 downwards.
CTAATTTTAAGTAGTCTTGACCTAACCTTTGTGGGGTTAAGTTTCATATGAACAATTCACTGTTCAAATCACTCTGGGATTTATCGGGGCATCACTCTGGACAAACCAACAAAATTTCATGCCCTACTCAAGGTTCCATGTACTTAGAGTGTTCAATTAAGCTGTCTACATAAGTTATATTAGGAACTGCACTAGTCAAAATATAAATTTTGTACCAAATAAACATTTTTTGCTTTAGTCTCACACATAAGTTAAAATTGTAAAATATTAATTACCACCTATTTTCAACACCCTGCAGTAATGACATTCCTTTGTTCTTCCTCATGCAAAAACATTTTTTAAATTAGTACATTTAGTCACTATCTGATTAGCTTTTGTCAGACGGCTTTATAACTGATTAAAGGACAGGGTAATAATAAATAGGAATGGCTCAGTTAAAAGAAAGGTGCTGAAACTAATCTAATTTAACATCTTTAGCAATTATTCCTTAAATTAGCAGATAATAATAAAGATGTTACAAACACCAGAGAAGACAAAGAATTTCCAATAAGAGATTAATGAAGCTAGTGAACTAGGAAATGAGCAAGCATCTGCTTACAAAATGCTATGGGGAGATGGACTGAAATCACCTCAAATTTAATAACTTCCAGTTGACATTTTAACAACTGCTTGCCAGAAAATGAGCTTGAATCTGGAGACAGTTATTAGCTGTAACTTTAGCTGACAAGGGTAGTATTGGGCTCTGAAGCCAACTGCCTGGAATTGAAATGTATCTTTGCCACATCCTATCTTTGTGGTCTTAGGGAGTTTACTGAACTCTCCATGCTTCAGATTTCTAATCTATAAAATGGGTTAATATGGGTACCTACCTCAAAGTTGCCGGAGGGATTAAGTGAATTAAGAAATGACAACCTCGAAACATATTATTGACTAGTAACTATTAAGATTTAAGGATTCTTTGAGTAGAGATCATGCCATACATTCTCCTGTACAAAGTAGCATCAACTGGTAAATACTTGTAAAAGTAGGTACTTTTCCTAGTTATCCATAATACTACTGAAGTTGTGCCACACATGGCTCCAACCAAGCAAACAAAATCCTGATATTAAAAGGTTTTGGAATGTATTCATAGGAATAGACAATACATATGTTTCTTAGGGAAAGCTAATCTCGACTAAATCTTCCAAATTACACACGTGGGATATAGGCAAATAGTTGAGAAGAACCTTTGAGGATATTTAAGTCAGTGTTTCCCATCCGCGTTGCTCATTAGAATCACATGTGGTGGGTGCTTAAAAAAAATGTGGGTCTCCAAAGTAGACCAAATAAATAAGAATATTTGGGGGAGAGAGCTCAGATGTAATTTTTTAAAGCTCCCTAGGTAATTCCAACATACAGCTAGGATGGGGAAACCCAAAATTTATTTTCAGTTCCCTCATTTTATACATGCAGATAGTGAGGCTCAGAAAGTTGAGGTAGTTTGCTTAATGGCATAGCAAGATAATGATGTCCTGTCAAATTTTTTTCTGTTCTAACTTTGGTTTAACTAGTCTTACCTCCAAATGCTTGTTGCTGTGTTAGGAATTAAGGAGGTGTGCTATGATAATAATTATACAGATGATCCAAATTAAAAAAGAATTACTTGATTAATCTAAAAGGGAAATTAAATGAGGCTAAAGATTATACATTAAAAAATGAAATCAGCTCCATATTTAAAGAATGAATAGATATGCAAATAAATTTTTCCCATAATACAAAGTACACAAATGTTTAAAATTTATTATGGCAATAGTAACTATTGCTATTACTGGACAAGTAAGAAAATAAATCGTTGGTAGTAGTTACTTTCTTCATCGTAAAAGTGAAGAAAGAGAAATCACATAAAAAATGTTCAATATCCCTTTTATAGATTCTATGGATTGAAAGGAAATATCAAGTCCTAAATATATGGAAAGAAATTGGCTCAAATGGACATATCATGGCTGATCAAAGTGAAAGATCAAAGCACTTTCTTTCACACCCATTATTCAGAATGGCTGAGATAAAACTTTCCACGTGTTAAGTTTGAATATCCCAGTAGTTTAAAAAAAAAAAAGATGTTTTGCCCAGAGAGTCCTCATCCCCTCTCCCAGATACAGATTGCTATCACAATGCTATTCTTTAGTGTTTTACGATAAACTTTTGTATATACTTATGCTTAATTGCTCAATTTTTCTAAAGGACAGTTTCTGTTTAGATTTATACAGAAGATGTTTGATCTTCTTTAATTCCACTTTTCTCTTAAAACAGATTTCTGCTGCAGAAAATGATGGAAATGAATCAGGTATAAGAGAGCTACTGAAAAGGATTGTACAGAAAGAAGACTGGTTTTCTACATTTGTAACTGTTCTACGGGAAACGGGAAATAATGAAATTGCTGTACAGTTAACGGGCAGCAATTACTCTGAAAGCAATGCAGGTATTTCTAATTTCACTAAGGAAGATTTTTGCACATTTTGCCTAGTGATCGAAAGTTTAATGAAGCTGGTAGACACAATGCAAGACATCCAGATGTTTAGAATCAGAATTTTAAAACTGGAAAGGCTTTGAGAGAACATCTATTTCCACCTCTTTACAAATGATGAAACTAATGGCTGGAAAAGGTTGCTTACCAAAGATCCCCAAACTCAGCAAGCTGGGCTAGAATTTTGGTAGTTGACCCCGAGTCCTATGATCTTTCCACTGCAGATCTTTCCATACACGATGACCGCCTGGATTTTTTATGATATTTTTAACAGTGAATAGAGACAAACAAATTGGGAGATACTTTAGTGGTTGTTAAAACCCCGCTGCATACTCTGAACATCTGTATGAATTTTTAAGGAATTTGTTAAATATTTGATAAAAGGTTTGCAATTGCAAACATACTTCAACATTATTTACTCTGTTTTAAAAATTGAACAGTAGTAATAGTATCAGTTATAAGCCTTTCACATATATTATTTGTAAGTATCATTTGAGATGGCCATTTGATTTTTCGTTTCTTAGTATGAATCATGATTTTAAAATATCAAATTAAAAGTGAATTGGTGGGTGGGCCACGGTGACTCAGCAGGCAAGAATGCTTGCCTGCCATGCCCAAGGACCCGGGTTCGTTCCCGGTGCCTGCCCATGTTAAAAAAAAGTGAATTGGTAATAAATGATTTAAATGATTTGTCATTGCAAGCTTACTTCACTTTTCCCACTCAATCATTCATTCAGTCATTAAACTCATATTGATTGAGTGCCTACAATATGCCACTGTTCTCATGTGTTGGTGACAAAGTCCCTGCTGCCTTGGACCACACTTTTTAAGGGCAGGAGATTGGCTAATAAACAACTTTGAAAATCCCTCATGTAAAACAGAAACAGTTATAAGTGCCACAAAAGAAAATAAATCTGAAGAATGAGTCAGTAAATATTTTTTATGTCATACAGTGACCTGAAAAGTTTGAAATACATACATTGTGTTGGAAGTTCTAGCCAGAGCAATTAGACAAGAAAAAGAAATAGCAGGTGTCAAAATTGGAAAGGAAGAAGTACACACATATATACATACATTTTTACATATATATAGAGAAACAGATACATTTTCAAAGCAAAATGGCATTGTGTAAACGAGCCACAGTGAGTGAAGTATAATCAAGATGTTTGAGTTTTTTTTTCTCTCCAGGACAATTGCCATGTGGGGTCATATGTGTTAGATCACCATGTAGTAAAAAATTCAAGAGATCTTGCACCCCTCCCTTCTCTCTGGAACTATTCAGGGTTTGGGGAGTTCTACCCAATCCAAAGTGGTCAATCCAGCTTTCAAATATTGAGCAGTAAATTCCATGATCCAACAAGCAGGAATCCAGTATTTCTACTCCACTGCTTCTGCTTCTGCTATAAAGGAGAGCTATATAAAAGTCCTCTTCTTTTGGAGGTGTCTTTTTCCTCAGTTGCATTTTCTAGAGAGGCCTAGGCTTGCTTGCAGCATCAAAATTACATTTGTTTTCGCGTCTGCCCCTTTGCGGGGCCATTATTTCCACCGCATGACTAATACCAGTTTGGTAAATCTGAGGGTGTTTCCGCCATAGCTACATACTGTGATGGGGTCAAATCTCTTCACACACCTGAAGGTTGAACCTGGGCCCAGTACAGACCATCCCTTCCCTCATTATGCGTTCCCTTTCAAGGTCTTATGGGACCATTTCCACCCATGACAAATATTCCAGGACTTACACTTCAAAGGGAAAGGCTGCAGTTGACCTGTTTTTCTTACCTGACATTTTGGTTTCTGTATATCAAAGGCTGTTGGAAAGGGCAGTCTTTCAGATCATAAAAGACCTAGTTCTGCTCACCCCTCAAATTAGAAGGCACCTACCCATTTTACAGTTGTGTACAGTGGTGTAATTGTTCGGGAAAGAGCCTAGAAGATTGTTCCAATGTGTCGTCTCGATCCTCCCGACATAGACAAAGTGGCTGGCACTGTTTTCTGGCTAAGAAGTTCAGTTCCACTTTACTAAATACCTTGTTAGATGCTTCAAAGAATCTTTCAAATTACAATTCTTAGAACAACAGCAATCTAGGTAGAGTTTAGTAAATCCTGGATGATACCTGCATCATAACACCTCACATCACCTTCTTCTAGTATTTGCATGCCTTCCTCTTTACTGATTACATGCCATAGCTTTGCATTATAACTGGGTCTTTCCATGTCTGCTTCTGAATGACTTTCGGACTGGTTGAAATTGTCCCAACCCACCCACATAAACCTACCGGCCAACATCAAGCTCTTTGTAAAAGAAAAAGAAAGAAAAAAGTGAAAAGAGAAAATGGCACCATTGGCAATCACCATTTTTAGCTCCTTCCTTTCCCCCGCCACAGGATCTTCTCACAGTTGGCGCTTTTCTTCCTTCGGCAGAAGTGGCTGATGATGGAGGCTGACTCAGAGATGTCGGCCCCTATGAGGCTGATAAACAGCGTAGGGATGGGTCTCCAGGCTTGCTTTGAAGGCTGGATGGGAACTGCCAATGCCCTGTCTAGAGCTCAGAGCTCAGTGTTCTTAAAGCCTCTCACCACCCCTCCCTGCAGGCAGGTGTGCTCCCAACTGACTGATTCCGAAGAAGTGGGGCTTTCTTTCCATTCTTTAGGAAACCCAGTCAGAGGAGTCAGGAATTTAAATATTCCTTGCTGAACTGTGTATCTTACCTAAGAGAATCTAAGCATTTTTCTCTTGGGCCTGATGGCCAGAACACAGCTAGCTGTGATAATTGTACTGGTAAGAAGCTCAGATTCTGGAAAGAAATGCTCATCAAGTCCTGACTCATTCATCTCCTGGGTGCATGACCTTGGGCTAAGTAACTGCTGTGTCTGTGCCTCAGTTTACTCATCTGTGAAATAGGAGTAATAATATTACTTATCTTCTAGGGTCATTTTAAGGATTAAATAATGAGTAAAGTGCTCATATGATAAGCACAAAAAATAAATTGGCTATTAGAATTACAACCTTAATTTGTAGTTCCAAACATCGTAGGGCTGATTTTCTGTCCAAGGTCACACCAGTTTTCTTTAGAAAATGCTCCCTGCTTAGGTGGGCACATTTCCCCCTTATCCTTTAAATCGGGCTAATCCCAAATGATACTTTAAGAAACTTTTCTTATGGTACCGTCTTCTATGACAGATTGTAGCTTTGGAAGCATAGAAACTGTCTTTGTTTTGCTTTGTATCCCAAAAAGGCCCTTAATAAGACTTCAGTAAATATTGGTTGAAAGAAGAAAGGCCAGAGGGAGGAATGGAAGGAAGAAGGAACGATAAAGAATATTTCATTGAATTTTAAAAATCCCCATAAATTCAAAATATATGAATTTAGGCTGACATTAAAGCAGATGCACATCTCATGTGGAACACACAGTGAGGGAACAAAATGGCAAGAGCATAAGCTAAAGAAAAACTACCAAATTTGCATTTGCATTAATTTAGCCTTAAATGTAACTTTGTATCACTGAATAGGTGATTTGCTCCTTAGAGATGATGGTCAGACAGTAAATCATTTCATTTTCTTGTAATTAACACAATACTATATTGTCCTTTTAGATACAATTCAGTCATTACAAAGAACTATTTGCAGTGTCTATATTAAAAATAAAATTGCTGTGTCATGATAAAAAACATGTACTGAGCCTTTGAAAATGTCAAAGTATTTAAGTCCAGTCAGGTAAATCTCTATTAGGGATCCCCATTTTGGTTTCAAGATAACAATAACAGCTGTTTATATTATATAAAAACTTGCTTTGCAATGCCATTTGCGTTCTATTCAGAAATTCAAAGTCTTTAAGTATATTTAGGTAAACTTCTAATAGGGGCCCCTATTTTGGTTTCAAAATAATGATAACAGGTATATATACTATATGAAAACTTGCATTGCACTACCATTTACATTTTAATATTTTTATTTACAGAGACTGAAAATTTGTCACAAAAAGATGGTCCTGAAGTTACAGAGCCACTTCTTTTTGCCACAGATGAGCCAAGTTCAGAAAAAGAAGGCTGGGACATTGAGAAAAATACATCAGAATCATCTTTTGCAGATTCTTCTGTGGTTTCAGGTACTTGAAACACATATAGTTATGAACATTTTACATAGACTATTTTCAGAAAAATCAGTTGCTGTACTGGCCTAGCAGCCAGGATCTGTTTAACAGAGGGTGAAAATTTGGCCTTTTGGATTTTGTAAGCATTTCAATTAAAATAACATTTTAAGGAAGATTGAATTAAAATAATTCCTCTCGTGGTTAAAAAGCATTTTGTTTTAATAATACAGTTCTGTATATGATGTACATGTTGTAAATATATATATACACACTTGATCATAATTTCACTTTACAAGATATCCATGGTCCTTGTAATGTAATGACTAATATCATAAGCATATCCTGTATTTCATTGTTTTCAAATACATAACCAGTTTCACTCTTCAAAGCCCTGAGAAATAAATAGGCCTCTTACCTTTTCCCGTACTTTTCAGACTGGGATAGCTCAGAAAGGCTCATCAGCTGGAGTTCAGAGACCAAGACTAGGCTGTGACAAGGAAAATGACCAGATGTAACCTAGGTTTGGCCTGCGTTGCAGTAACTAATTAGTGTGAGAAATAGATACAGCACCAGGTCCACCTTTGTGACATTGAAACAGCCTTGAAAGACTCAAACTAGCATAATTATTTTCCCCCCTCTAATTTCCTTGTGATTTTATAAGCAAACACACGCCCACCCCACCCCACCTCAAAAAAAAAAGAGCTGCATTTTATTGTCACAAGAAGTGGTTCCTTAAATTCGGTGGTGTGCTGATAATTAATGGTGTTTTAGGTGAAAGAAAAAAGCCCTTGTTTGTAGTGTTGGCCGATCCCTGTACTGAAAATATGCCCACCAAGGCTGATTTCAAGACTCCAGCGGGGTGTCCATGAACACGCAGCTGGGACGAGAAGCACAATCACCCACTATTACGCAACATTTCCACCAGACGTACAATAGACACAAATAACCTCAGGAGCATAGACGTTAGTAAAGTCTAAAAAACAACATGGGTAGGAAGTGATGAGTTTGAAGTATTCATAACCTTTGGTTTTAAAATAGTTTGATTGTAAGCTTATATAATTTAATTCTTGCCAATGGCTGTGCTTAACAACCAGTTCACAAAATTCCGGAAAATTTAGCAACTGACTCCAGCATACCACTGCAAAGTCTCATAGTTTTCTACTTACAAGACTAATACATTGAGAAAACTTGGAAAACATGAAGCCCAAAAAGAAAAATGTCACCCATATCCCTAGTGTGTGTGTGTGTAATTATATATATATAACATTTCTTTCCCTCTCTTCTCTGTCTCTCTTTATATATATATTTGCACATATGTGTTATAGGTATATCTGTATGCCTGGCTGTGTGTATATAATGACATTTCTCCTGTGTTCATTAGCTATTTTTCTCCAACATGGTTTGTAATGAGTTGAATAATAATTTCACTGTTTGGATACATTATAATTAAATTAACCACTCTCATAATGTTGAACTTTCAGGATGTTCCCAAATTTCCACCGTCGTGACTAATGCTGATAACTCTCTTTATACGTATATCTCTTTGTTTCTTAATAACATATTCACATAAGTGGAATTGCTGGGTGAAATGATTTATATAATTTTAAGATATTTGATACTTAATGTCAAATTTCAGTCCTGAAATTTGTACCAATTTACATGTTTTCCAAAAACATAGGAGTGTGCTTATTTCCTTGAATTCTCTAGAGTGGGTAATAGCATCCTTTTTAATCTTGGCCAATTTGATTGTTGTTATAAATGGTGTTTTGATATTTGAATTTGAATTTTTTTATTTCTAATAAAACCATTTCATTAGACATAATGAAGGGCTAAACAGGTTCATTCTCTTTTGTGATGATTTCTTGCCTATGCATTTTTCTCTTGGAGTATTTCTTTTCTTCTTCCTGATTTACTTGAACTAAGTACGTAGGATATCAATCCTTTGTCATAAATTGGCACCATTACTTTTTTATGGTTTGCTTACATTTTAGCCTTGTTTATAGAGTTCTTCTTTAATGCAAACGCTTCTGAAGCTTTGACGTGTAGGAATCAAGCAGAGGAGAGGGTCTCGTTGAAGTACAGATTCTCACTTAGAAGGTTCTCGGTGGGGCCTGGAATTCAGCATTTCCCCCACGCTGCACATGCTGCTGCTGCTGGTCCTGGACCACATCTTGCATAGAACTTTCTAATGTATAGATTAGCAATGCTTATAAACCTTGAATTCCAAAAAAAAAAATCTGAAATATTTTTCTTTTCATTTAAGCAGTTGTGCTTTCCTTCAGAAGTCATGATTCTATAGGATGGGCAAAATCTAGCACCTTGATGCATATCAAGGTCCGTATCTTTTAATAAACTCCCTTGGTGTTTATTAACTACACCAAGTTACCTCCGGGTAACTACATTTTCTAAATCCACACCGGAAACCGAAGGTAGAAGGTGGTCTGTCCCTGCTTGTCAAATGGGGAGTTTTCACCAAAGGTTGCCAGACTCATGCATCGCGTCACCTGTAGTTTATCTACTGTAGACTCCGAGTCTCAAAGTGGAAAAAATAAATGCAATAACTTTTTTCTTTAGTTACTAGTTAACATTAAGCTTACAGATGCATCTTATGAAAAAATCTGGATGTTAATGGCCTTAGGGGACAGGAAGCCTTTTTCCTCCTAAAGTCTTCCCTTCCTCTTTCACTCTCTCCCTCATTCAATTTCCTTCATTTAACTAGTATAGATCAAATTCCTTTCACATGGCAGGTAATGTGTTCAGTTCTGTAAATACATAGGGGCAGAACAAATAGGATTTCTGTCTCATAGAGCTTTTAACTCCTGGGGTGTCAACCAAACGCTAGTAGCTATAAAGCTGGACTCACGGTAAGTTCTATGAAAGAAAAGTACAGAGCATTAGGAGAAAATATATACGAAGCCGCAAACCAGGAAGAATACACTCAACTGTATACAGTAATCCAAGGACCCCGTCCAGTTCACAGGGGATTTAATCGTCTTCCAGTCCGTAGGATCCTCGTGATGGCAGGACTTGCCTTGCCGATGTGTCAGCCAGTTAGTCCAATTGATTCTGCCCCTAGCAGAGCAGTTACAAGGGTTAACTTCTTAATGAAAACGTGACATCTTTGCTTTAGGCCTTACACACCTCTGTTGACAGATGCTTTTGATCATTCCAAGTGTCTGTTCATTTTCAAGTTGTTCTTCAGAACTAGGAAATGCTGATATAAATATCTTTTAACGTACTTTAGTCCAAAGAACTTATTGGAGTTCTTTTGACTGAAATTTTTGTTACCAAATTTACTGCAGAAGGATTTTGTCTGCAAGGGCATTCTTTGACCTGATAAACAATCAAAATAAATGTGAAAATATTCCGTGGTCTCGATCTGCATTTATTCCGTGGTCTCGATCTGCATCCTGTTGATGTTGATACTATGTCATCTTTATTTTGGTTCTAATATATTGGGTTAAGATTTCAAACAGTTAGAAAGGTAGCCTTTTAAAAACTTGTTATTTAAGCTGCTTACATTCTATAAATATGAACTTTCATGTGCAGAAAGAAGAAAAGAAGCTGACAAATTACTCCAGATTTCAAATTATGGCCTTTCTAATTTTCATTTCAGAATCAGTTTCTAAAATTTTTTCAGTACCTGGCAGACTTGGTCTACACAAATGTTAATTATTTATAGTTTTAATGCATGATTCTTTATTCATTGTTTTGTTGTTGCTTTTTTGTTCATTTTTTTCTGCTTAGCACACAGAATGGCTAGGACGCACTAGCATTTCTCACGATGGCCTACCCAGGCAATGTTTTTATTCATATCTCTGTACTCCGTTAGGGATAGCTCTGGAGAGTCATTCTCCTGTGCCTTCTCCACTTAGGGGCTGGAATTTCTTCCTCCTTCCTCCTCCCCTGCTACTAACAACCAACAGCTTTCCAGGAAAAATGTTAATATACCAGAATATTTTTTTTTCAATTCACCCTTTCTCAAAGACACACAAATAATTTCTATAAGATCTCTGAACATTTCCAAGAACTATTGATAGGACTTTTATTCTGAATGTTATAGTTCTGCTTTCTGAAATCACTGATCATCTTACAGCAAGCAAATATTGGAGAGCCTTGGTGTTTCTCCCGAATACACTTCCCTAGAACATGCCAGAGGGACATGATTAAAATCTACAATCATTTTCTCCTACTAAAAAGATTTTAATTATAGCAAATCACCAATTATATGAATTATTTTAATTCTGTAAACTTGCAGTCAGATTAGTTGTGTGGTCATTTTTGTCTGCTACTATTGGTTTGTCACAAATGAGTAGTTATTCTACATTGTACATTGCACTAGTCTATGAATTTATATTCTGTAATAAAATAAAAACAAAGTCAATGAGATTTCAAACTAAGTAGAATTTATTTTATTTGGAATAAAGCTACTTTTGTGCAGCTCAAAGCAGAGAATCGCCGAAACCTCTTTTAGTATATACTACGTTGACTGTTGACTTTACTAGATAATACAAATACCTCAGGCTGGCCAGCAGAGGGCGCTTTTACATTTACAAAGAGAATGGATTCCACTGTTGCATGTGGAAGATTGTAATGTAACAGTGTGTGTGCCATGTGTGACTCTCCGTGCCAGTGCGCATGACTGTGAATACATGTATATATTTTGATTTATATATTCGTTCACGTGAAGATTTTAAAATTCCACCCTAGCTAATGAGCTTACCAACCTGCTTGTTTTCAGACTTTAATACCTTCTTTCTCATATTTCCCCATATGTTCCGCTCCTTAGGTTTATCCGGTGACATTATGCTTTGGAATATATTGTGGATATATTTTGCATAGATCATGTTCTGTAGGAGGGGTTTAAAAATTGACCTTTACAAAACAGGCTCCTTCTCCCTGGCCCAATCTGTTATAGCACTTTTTTGTTGTTGTTGTTTTGTTTTGCCTTTTTATAGACCAAAGTCCAATCTTAGATTTGGTCTATACTAATTTTTGTAAGTACCACAAAATTTATCCATGTACTGATGGCCAGAATAATTTTCTATGGCACTAAACTCTAGAAATCGAAAGATTTCTAACATCTTTATAAATAAATGTCATAGCATTTGAAACCTTTAATGGGAAAGATAGTTGATATAATCGTAGACAATAATATTATATCGGACTCTCCCATTCTATTTTAGAATTGATTTGAATTGGGAAAGCAGTCCTTTACTTCTCTATTGTTCTAAATTTAGTTATCATTCATTCTCGAGAAACTAGCAGTACTACTGAGACAATCCAAAATTCAGATATTAATTGAGCCGAGAAAGAGAGAGGCAGATCCTGATATTGGCATTTGTTAAAGGATGGTATAGGTTTGTATTTTATTCAAAACTTACCATGAAGCCTCTGGGTCAGTTACATGTCTTGCGATTGCATGATAGTTTTAGAGGCTTACCTTTCATGTCTCTGGAAGAAAGAAACCTCCCTAGTGTATGACTGATACACGCTGGGTTTATCTTCTTGTCATCCCTTTATGGCTGCATAGCTAAAGCTTTTTGTAGCAGACTTTTAACAAAAGGCAATGATTTTAATTTTAACTTGATTATGAGACCCTGCAGTCTCTTTATCTTGGGGTGTGAAGGCGGTCTGGAAACCAGAGTAATGGGTAAAAAGAAGAAACCTCGTGTGATTGAAGGTTCGAAGCACTAAGGCTTTGCCCTCACACTCAAGGAGTTGATAAGCGAGGTCAAAAAAGCGAGTCACATGCCCCAAAGAGAAACAGTAATCCCTCTATAGCAAAAGAAGTACAAGAGCTACCTATTACAAGGATGAGGAAAGAAGACTTGTGAAAAGAAGATGTGCCAGTTTGAATCTGTGGTGGACCCCAGAAAAGCCATGTCCTTTAATCCTCATTCAATATTGCTGGGTGGGAGCATTTTGATTGTTCCCACGGAGATGTGACCCACCCAACTGTGGGTGGTAACTTTTGATTAGATGATTTCCACAGAGGTGTGTCGCCACCCATTGAAGGTGCAGTTGCTTACTGGATTCCTTTAAAAGAAGAAACATTTTGGAGAGAGTTCCTTTGTAGAGCCACGAGAAAGCCAGCAGATGCTGTCAGGTTCACCATGTGCCCTTCCAGCTGAGAGAGAAACATTGAATGTCATCAGCCTTCCTGTACCAAGGTATCTTTCCCTGGATGCCTTAAATTGGACATTTCTATAGACTTGTTTTAATTGGGATGTTTTCTCAGCCTTAGAACTGTAAACTAGCAGCTTATTAAATTCCCCTTGTTAAAAGCCGTTCCATTTCTGGTGTATTGCATTCCAGCAGCTAGCAAACTAGAACAGAGGAGGACTGATCAGACGAGGCTTTCCAGGAGGAACGTAAGACGTTGCATCTGAACCATAAGGGCCTGTTGGTGCAGCCTTCCAGGTTGCAAGAACAGCATAAGGTATAGGAGAAGTATAATGAAGTTCAGAATGTGCTTAGGGAAACTGTTCCATTAGAGGCGAGCATTTGTAGAGGTGGGAGGTAAGTCATGACATCAGTGAGAGGTCAGGGGTTCCTTGAACTATGATTGCTACAAAAGCTTTTCTAAAGCCCACTCCACCCCCCTTCCGAAAAACTTTTAAAAGTTTAGCACTTCATATTTGGATAACTGTGAAACACCAAGGCAATGTATTATGTCTCATCACCTGAGATTGTGTTTGTAGCCTCAGATTTGTGTTTGTAGGAAAGTCTTTAATTAGTAGGGGGTATCCAGTGGGGCTCTAGGGCTAGCTCGTACAGGCCTGCAAGAGACAAGTTATCAGCCGGTCTCTTCTAACCTCCACGCAGTGGCATCATGCTGGTAGCCTGAAACCAGCCCTGGTGGGACTATTCACACTGTGGAAATCAGCACACTCTCCTAATAAGTCAGGGCACCCGCACCCACGCCCGCGCCCTTGAAGAGTTGGTTGTTAAATGTTTATCGGGACATCTGTAAATGCACCTCTCTCCCTACTTCCCCAGGTCTGCTTAAGTCAGCGTAAGGTGAATAGCACTTCTTGAGTGGTGTCTGCCAGCCAAGAGGATTTCCAACTCATTTCCTACCTCGCAACCCCTACACCTCTATATTGTCAATACTTAGCTCCCATGTGGTCATCTGGCCAATAACTCATAACTGACTACACTCGGGGACTTTATGCCTAAGTGACCGGCTGGCATTCAATAACTGGGTCATCCTGGTGTCTGTGGTTATCCTCAACCCTGAGCTTTACTGCAATCTTTCCATGTTGGAACCCAAGTCCAGAGACTAAAGGCCATGGATAATACAATTTAAGCCAACGCAGTTAGACACAATCTGAACTTACTTCTGCCTGAAGCATTTCAGCAGTAGAAATTCTATAAACAGGATGAGAGGAGCTCCATGGATAGTCATGTGGGCTGTGGCTCTAGGAGAGTGATTTTTCTCTTTGGGGAACTCATTTCCTAGAAGCTTGAATCCAGGAGAGAATGTGCAAGGTGGGTGGAGGTGGCTTCTCTCCATTCTGCGGGAACACATGTTCCCTGGCACGGAGAACAAAATCTGACAGACCAAAATGTGAGTGTGTGGTGTGTGTGTGTGTGTGTGTGTGTGTGTGTGTGTGTGTGTGTGTGTGTGTGTAGATCCATATACATAGAGCTGAAAATAAAGTGATCTATTTCCTCTCACAAAAGATGGAGAATAAGTTGTTTCAAAGCAAAAAAAAAAAACAAAACAAGACACGTGTTTTATTAGTACTATGAAAGTGAGCACACTTAAGAAGCTCGTACAGTCTTTGTGTGCATGCCAGCGTGTGACATGTGCTTAAACCACTGGAGTAGTTTTTGACCTTCCAGATTGTGAGGGTTGTGAAACTAGAGGGAAGCTGGGGGTAGCTCAAGAGGTGAAGATAAAATCCGTCACAAGGTCAAAATTAGAATGAACAGAAAATTGCCAGGAAAAATGAAATTAGACTATTTGACCTTGTAATCACCGACTCTCAGGAAAACAGGGACTGGAGATGATCCTTTTCCTCAGTAAACACGGGGCCTTTCCCTTTGCATTGTTTCCTGCTGCAATGCAAAACTACTTTGGGGTTGGGGTGGGGGTGGGCGAAACTGTAGGAGAGACTGAGGCAGGGGGAACAGAGTGAGAAATGCATCTGAAAATTGGAGGGACGCAACTGATTAGAAATAGAAGAACCGATTTTTATCTTACCTAATTAAGCTTATCTTACTTTGAATACATAATATACTTGTCAACCAACTGTTATAAAAGCATTTTCCAGCAGAGGGCATACTTTACATTGCAATGGATCTAAAAAGGCCTTCAACCAAGAGGGGGGTTTTTTGTTTGAATTTTTCTTTTAAGTTCAACATTTTTTGGTTTCAGAATGGTTTAAAAATATTTTAAAGTATTTAAGGTCCAGGTATGTTACATGTGAAATTTCTTAGAATGTCAGCTAATATTTCTTCTGCCTTATTAGTAAAATTTTTAAAATGTGATTGTAAAACAAGGCAGGTTTTTTCCTATGGCTTGTGATCTGGGCTTAGACACTTATCATTGTAAGCAAAATAGTACTTTTTTTGAGTTGTTTGAGGAATTATTACAGAGATTCCGATCTCTTGACTGGAGGAGTATAATTTTCCTTCATTCCAGTTGTCTTTTCCTTAACTGTTAGAAATTATCACCATTTTCTAATCTGTTTCTACCTAGCTTTGCTATTTTCCCTTGAGGACATCACACCTACATAAAAGGGAACTAAACCTATTATACAGTGAAATTCCAAAATTCAGAATCTCTTTAAGCAGCAACTTCATTGGAATATAAGGTTTGTTTCTCTCCAAGAGTCAATTCCTTGTTCTAATTGAACCATTCTCACTCTAAAATGAGAAAATAGAAACTACTATTCACGTTGAAAAAAAATTTTTCTTAAAGGCTATTTATTAGCAGTAGCCAGGCTCAGATTCAGAACCTGATCTATTTAACTCCATAACATGTGTTCTTTTCTCTGCAACACCTGCCTCCAATGGACTGTATTTTATCTGATCTTTTTTAAAATTATAGACCCGTGACTTTATCCATTATGATGTAAGTCCACATTGAAGTATTTTGAAAAGTATAAATAACAAAACAAGAGAATTGTATATAAATCAGTTGCAGGAATTCCAGGTTTATAAACACAAAAGTTTGGTTTAATTTTGGCATCACTTTCTGGACCTCACTTTTTGTTTCTGTGTATGTGAGTGTGTGTGTATGTGTGTGTGTATGTGATATGTAATTTTTAAGTGAATAAGGGAGGAAGATCTCTGTAGAAGGCATTCTCAGTTTTACAGGATATCCATATATTTTATTTTATGATTAAAGTTATTTCCTTTATAACTTCTATTTCTATGAACACAAAAAAATAACAAAATGCATAAGAATTTGCTGCCTAGGAAACAAAAGTATTTTTGCGTGTAGAAGCTAGAGATTTATATACCCTTAAAATGGCAAAAAAAAATAGAGCTCTGTCTATTGATTTTCATTTTTATAGTAATCTCTAGCAGAATCATTGCGATTCATTTTTTTTTGCAAAGAGGACAAAAATGCTTCTTTTTATTTGCACACAGAAAAAAGTTTTGAAATAAGTTTGGATATTTAAATGCAAAGTTAATGAAAGTCTATCAAGACAAAATCAGAAATGTTAGCAGAATGAAATCATCTCTCCAATTTTATTTTCCTCCTTGGGAAGATAAGCTCTGCTTCAAGATTAATCCACAATTTGACATTACCATGAAAATGTCTATATACCATTAAAAAAAAACCAAAACCTTTCATTCTGCTTAACATTATGGTTACAGGATTGTTTGCTTGTTTACAAAGCTTCACACAGATCACTAACCATGCTTGGTGTTGGGGAGAGAGCGGTGGAATGCTGGACCTGGATTCAGAAATTGGAGGCTCTTCTCGCTTCCATATTCTTGCTCTGTGAATCATTTTACTTCTCTGAGCTTTGGTTTCTCAGAGCTTTATCACCACTATAAAAGTGAGGTGATAATGGTGGATGTTCAGAACTTAAAATGTAATTTACATTATATCCGTGAAAGCATTGAACTCAGGGTCTTCCTAACATACTGCAGATTTGTTTGTTGGATCCAAATAACTAAGATAATGAAATTGATTAATAATACCCTATTATTGATAGAAACTTTCTGTAATATCCAAGAATTATATGTGCACATCGCATAAAATAGAACCCACCCCAAACTTATGTATTTTAGAACAAAGCTGGAGGAAAATCTTGACTTCATGTCAAGAGTATGGTTTAACTGCAAGTGATTGAAAAATGAAATGAAAATCAAATATAGATGCCATTCGTATTACAGTTCATGGAAAACTTAAAAGATGTAATGTTATGTTATAGATAATTTTTGTTAGTATTTTTCAGTAATTTGGGTGTTGTCTTCAGTTTCCAATCCTATGCTTAACACAACAACAAATGAAAAGCATGTCAAAATTCACTTTTTTTGCCTCAAAAATCTTGGTCTATATTTCTAGATCTAGAATTATCCTTGCAATGACATTTTCCCCATCTCATTTTACACCTTGCCTCTTCCTTACAAATCATATTCTCTTTTCATCAGTGCATCTGCCCAAAACGCTCTTCTGCTTGACAGTTCTATTCCACACTCGCCTCTGAGCTTCTAACAAGGCATACCCCTGGGAATTGCAAAGTGCCATATTTAAAATCTCTCAGTGAGATATGCAGGTTTTCCCGTGTGATCATGAGGGATTCCTCAAATCTGAGTTTTAGAACTAATCTACAACAACTGATAAGCACAGTATTTTCACATTAGTATATTTATGTTGTGCTAATATACTTAAACAGCATGCATGTCCGTTGAGAGTTTTTCTACAAATTTTATGTCAGCTTTCTTTTAACGTTTAAGAGAGGTATTTTACATATTTGATTGGCATTGGCTGTAAATCCATTGTATCTTCCAAGCTAAATAGGCTTATCCCAATTGGAAGGTAGCTGTCACAAAGATACTCAGGGGAATACTAGCTAGCAATAAAACGGAACAAATTACTGATACATACCACAACATGGATGAATCTCAAAAGTCTTAAAGCTAAGTTAAAGAAGCCAGACATAAAGGCTACATATTGCATGAATCCATTTATGTGACATTCTGGAAAAGACAAAACTGTAACGACAGAAACCAGATCAGTGGTTGCCAGGGAATAGCAGGAGGGATTTGACTACAAAGTGCCTGAGGGGATTTGGGGAGATGATGGAAGTATACTATGTCTTTGTGATGGTGGTTGTGAAACTATATACATTTTTCAAACAGCATACACACACGCACACACACCTATACATACTATATAATTACATCGAAAAAGTGATTTTTTTATAGTTTGTAAAAATTGACCCCCCAAATTTACTAACTTAAGAAAAAAGAAGATTCTTCAAGTTTCAAGGAGTTGTATACCATCTCCTTCCAGAAAAGTTTTATTGATAACATATTACATGACTGTTTTTCATCCATTTTCATTTCTAGCCCTAAATGTATGACACGCAGACTTGTCTTAAATAACCAAAGGTCACTTTAATAAAATGGGGTAATTTAATATGATATAATAATCTAACAAGTAAAAATATTACAAGATATTAATTGTAAGAACATTATTCAATCAAATTCCTGCTCTAGTAATATGCCAACCACTTGATTTTTATCCCATTTTCTAATCACCAATAATTAAACTACTACTAGGAGCTTATTGTACCTAATATTGTTTAATGGATGTCAAATCCTGTGAGGTAAGTTGTTTTAACTCAGTTTTAACTGAAAAGAACTTAAGCTCGGAGCAAAGTCTGCAGCAGATTTCCCAAGTTCTCCTGAACCCAAAGTCAGCATTCGTGACTACCCATAATTTAGTTTTACCAATCTAACAATATTTCTCATCCTTGGGGATGGAATTGCTTAAGTCCTTGCAGATAATCTGTAAGGAGGGAATTCTTCCTCTAAGGGAAAGAAGGTTTTCAAAAGGAATTGATATTGAGTACTGAAGACAGAAAAACACGTCATAGGTGAAGAATGTGCACTGGCCATTATTCATTGCAGCTGTAACTCTTTAATGGAAGCTTAGTTAAATTAGAGTAAAGAGAAAAAAAATTTCTGATCTCATGCAAGCTTCTGGTACAACTGTGAAGCCAAGCTTGAATGATATCATCTCATTAAAAGCAATTTCTTTTTGAGATTTTAAAATACGTTTATCACTGAACTACTATTTTCATAACGTTCATGGACTCTATTAATCACCTGTCATTTTACATAAAATAACTCAATGAGCTCTACACAATGCATTTTCAGTATTTTCGTAATGCATTCTCAAGCCTTGCTCTTATTTTGGAGGCAAAAATTACATGTAGAGGGGGAACAGCAAAAATTATAAATCTTCACAAATTTGCATTTGCTTTAATATTGGATGGACACCCAGTACTTTACATAGGTAACGTGTGTTTGAGTCCCTGTCCTGCAGCTGCTTACCTATAGAGGATTTTTTAATGTAGCCTGCCAGAAACTCTTACCTTGTATTCATAGTTGTCTCTGAGGGTGCCTTCCCCTCTTGCATTGAACTGTATGTACTGTGCGCTGTAGAGGTGTGCAGTTAAAATACGTTTATTCTCAGAAATATTTTTAAAATATTTTAAAATGTTTTCCTTTGCAGAATCAGACACAAGTTTGGCAGAAGGAAGTGTCAGCTGCTTAGATGAAAGTCTTGGACATAACAGCAACATGGGCAGTGATTCAGGCACCATGGGAAGTGATTCAGGTACTGCCTAACTGTTGTGTAAACCTTAAAAAGTGTGAAATAAGACGCCATATAGTGGAAAGCATGGGGGCTGTTCTACCCTCCCTAATGTATTTATGCAATTAAAGCAATTCTTTTCTGCTGTGAAGTAGTTTTGGAACTTTGCCATTCAGGTCTTGTAGAAGTACAACTTACAAAAGTCTTTTGGAATCAGACTCTTTAATTTTACTCTAGTTTTGATCCCAGACATGGATATATCTTTTTGATCTGGCATGTTCTGCGTTCCATAGACTCATGCCATCTATCTATTTGTGAACTGTCTCAATTAATTTAGCTGAATTTAAATTCTGTATTCAATTTCGTACATTTGTTCTCAAACCCTCCATTTTTTATTAGAGTGCATTTTAAATAAAAAATTGATGCTGTCATTAAGATGAGTGTGACTCGGTAGATACCTGCAAATAAGAATCCCTCTTAAAACGCAGGACTAGAAATTACACAGAAAGTAAAAAGCATTCCAATTCTCATAAATATTGCTTCCATGGGAGTAGAGTTTGTAAAATATTTTGGTCACTAAAAGAGAATTTTGTTAGGTGTTTCCCAAATTGCTCTCCATACCGGTTGTATATCCCTCTAGGAGTAAATGAGAGTTCCCGTTTCCAATCCCCTGCTCCCTTACCAATATTTTCTGTAAAAGACTCCCCAAGTTTTGACAGCCTGATGCATTTCAAATTGTTTCTTTCTGTTCTTTCCACATATATTTCGATGATCACTACTGAAGTAAAATGCTAACATCTAAGTATGGGTGCTGTATGTTCTGGTATAAAAGGTTCTATATTTATCTATATGTTCAACTACTTCATAATTAAAATGAACAAATTTCAACAACAACCCAAAAAACAAAACAAAACAAACAACAACAAAAAAATGCTTTACAATGCAGGGATCTAAGAGGCCATGCAAAACTGACAAATTAACATACATATTACTTTATTCTTCGTTTGTTCTGTGACTGAATTGTAGAAAATATTTGTGTACTTCAGACACTTCTGCACCTTCAGAAGAATTTTGGAATCTAGATTTAGAATTTTAAAATTTAAATGAATAGGCCTTTAAAGGGGCGAAGTGGCTTGCATATAGATGGTTATCTGTCTTAATAGCTCTCCAAATGGGGGCTTACCATCTCTTTTAGTTATGTGTTCTTTTCTCACCATAGCATTCTTGAAATCCCCTAGAACAAGTTGGCTGAGGACAGTCAATTCACCAAATGTTAGTCATAACCTTAATTTTAATGAAAGAGTTCACTGGTTTCTGCTAAATTCAGACAGTGTTTATTAAGTTCTTGCATGCATTTATTTCTGTGGATTGTATTTGTATTTTCCATGCATGTTATAACATTGTTAAATTGTTCAATTGAATTATTAACATTTCTCTTAAATGCTATTGATGTAAGAACTGAAAATATACTCCAGATAACATTTAATGTCTTTAACATTTAGACCTTATCCTGATTTCTTTGTTTGTCTAAGTTAGGGCTTTTCAAAAACACTCATTCATTCAATAAAATTTAATGTGAATCCCCTATGTGCCTGGCATTTTGCCTATTTAGAGCTATTAGCAAATATGAATATTTGCTGAATTTTAGTCTTCAATGAAGCATGAAAGACGTGATGAATCTGAATGCAACCTGCTTTTAAAAAGCAAGTGCATTTCCAAAGGCAAATCTATTTTTAAAGACAAATGCATTTTCAAGCGGCAACCCTTGAAGTTTAGATGGATCAATGCTAAGGTGCAAATAATTACTTTGCATATTGGGTAGTAGAATTCTGAAATTACAAATTAGGAAATTCATTATCCTCAGGTGCATCGTCATGGCTGAAGGAGAAATCAGTCCCAAAGGAGTGTAGATAAATTGGTAAATTGTTTAACACATCTTAGATTACTAAAAAGCATTACCTTATAGGATTATGTTTTTATCTTTGAGGTTGACATCAAAGGGACCTTATTAACAAGTTCTTTGTCCTTCAAAGTTCATATATTGGGTTAAAAGGATCATAGGCATTAGGCAACAGAGTTGTTACTCTGTGGAAGTATTATACCTTAGTGAAACATAATTGTTTGTCCTCTTAAAGTTTAAATATTCTTATTGCACTTAAAGGAGGTTGTTATTTTCCTGCTTCCCATTTTCAGAGAGATATGTATGCTGCTTCTCACAAAGTGGCGATTTTTTGGCAATGCTCATTGGCTTAATGTGTAGAAAGTGTTTCCTTACTATTTTGAGATAATGCCTATTAATGTTTGTCCAGTTGGAATGGCATATTTTTCCATGGTTACATACTACAGGTAAAGAAATACTTTGTCACTTTCAAACACATGCAGTGACAGACCTTTTCTCTCCAAGAATAACTCAGCTGTCAAAATCAATGTGAGAATGAAATGTGCCATTTGGTGTAGTTCCAATCGAATATGATTATTTAAACTCTATTTGATTGCATATTTGACCATTTATATAGTGCAGGATAATTTTAAAGTCCATAATCAAGATTTGTTGTAGAAGAAGGGCACAATGTTGTTCAAAACCAATGCGCATTTTAAATACCATTTTTGTTGTTGTACTTAATTTACTTCAGTTTTCAAAGAGAGCCAAAAACAAATAAACAACAGACAAGCAAAACCCCAAACATTTCTTTTATGAAAGAGATTGGCTCCTGCCTCAATGACACCAGCCCAGTTCTCTCCTTCCAGTGACAGAGAAGAGAAAATTCTCTTTTCATTCTTAATATGGTTAAATTCTTCCAGCCCTATGTCAGAGGATGTGATAAGGCAAGAATCAAGCTGAATATTTAGCACTCACTCAGCTCTTTTTCTTTGGATGCTAGTCTCACATTGAATCCAACTTGCATGTTTTTTCATATCCACTCTGTGCTTCTCCTTTAAACTTGGGACTACACATCAAGTCTCCTACACTTGACAGAAACTCCAAAATATGGACAATTATTGAGCCATCGGTCTATCTATTAGCCAGTTATTTTCAGTGGCAGGAGTTTAATAATCTAGGCTCAGAAACTTAGGACTTCCATATATTCTTATGGAAGACATGGCATTCCCAGAAAATATTTATGGCAGAATGAATAAAGGATCATGACTTTGGTTCTAGAATTAAAGTTTGAACACAGAAGTTTTTTTAATATTCTAACTTTTCTTAATTAATATTACAATAAGCATGTAATATATGTGAGGGGTAATGATATTTTACTCATTTGACTTGGTTTCATATTTCTGGGAAGGAGACCTAGAAAATTGTTAGATGTTCTCTTTTTAAGTTTTGTTACCCAAGGATATAGTAGTAAACATGAAAGACAAAAGGGGGAAATGGTGATGAAAAAGTACCCACTTACTAATATGATGGAAGCAGCATTTCATTTTATTTTTTAATATGTGCAAAAGTATACCTAGAATAAAATAAAAGAAAGAACTTACTGATATCTTTTAACAAACTTTGTAGATCAAGTTAAAAACTGCCAAAAGTAAATTTTCAGGGGCGGTGCAATGGTGGCTCAGTGGCAGAATTCTCACCTGCCATGCTGGAGACCCGGGTTTGATTCCCGGAGCCTTCCCATGTGGGAAAAAAACAAAAAAAAAAAAGGAAAATTTTCAGATCTTGATGTTAGATGTCATTTAAAATACATCTTCGTTAGCACATGCTTCCTTAGCACATCTTTTTGGAAAAGTTAAGGGATAAATACTCTTGTTATAGGTGGAATACTGAGATTTTGATAATCTATAAAAACACTTATCAGAGGAGTAATAGTATTCTTAAATGTGTTCGAACATTACATAAATATAATGGAAGATGAATTATAATTACTGTAGAGTTCAGGAAAGCATGGAAAGAGAGCTCCCAAATGTTAATTTTAAACACTGATGATCTCAAATGAGCTTTTCGTGAGAATCATAATAAATGAATCAGCAGATGATCCAGTGATAGCTTAAATGTATTGCATCTGTCTTTACTCATCCATACAGAAGGCAAACTTCCTGCTAGGTTAGTAGATGACTCTTTCTGAGTGGTTTTTGGTGTGAATTTTTCTACCTGTTCAGATAGTGCTATCACAAGTTCAAACCCATTGAAATAGAATCATCCAGCTGCCGAAATGGATCCATCAGCAACTTTTTGAAAGTTAATGGGATTATGTTAGTTTAATTTTATTACGCTCAGTGATAGGAGAATGAGCACTCTTGGGTCATGAGATACTAATAAGTGATATTTTTTTCTTGTGATTATGTAATGCATAAGATGGACTTTTAAAATGGTATAATATTTATTTTATTGCATTTCACATTATAAGTGATACATTTTTAGAACATTTCCCCCTGGTTACTGTAGGTAAATAGGGTCATTTCTAAACAAAAGATACTATTTTTAAACCAAGATATGTTATAATCCTATTATTAAAATGTTCATCAAATTAATATTTTTTATTACCTATTTTGTCAGTACTTTGAATTTAGAAATGTAAAGGATAAAATTAAGATGGATTAGGAAGCAAATATTTAATTAGCTATTCATCTAAGCTACTCAGAAATATTTTAATATATTGTGCTTTTGATTTCAGGTAAATGTTTATGAAAGCATGGCATCAAATAAGGAAATGATGAAGCTCACAATTCAAAATAAATGGCAAAATTAGTCATATTTTAGTTTAGACCAATAAAATTGTTTTCACCTTTGAAAACCTACCAATTATCACCCACTTTGTAAATATCACTTCTCTTCAATCCGGGGAGTCAAATGGGAAAAATGACCCAATTTTAAATAAAATTTTTTAATTTGGCCATTTTTTCCCCATCTACATCTATATAATTTAAATTTTATCTATGCATACTATATATGCTATGTAATGTCATGTATGTACTATATATACATATATAGTAATATGGTATTATATGTACTATATATGTAACTATATATAGTACTATATGTATTTATTTATATATATTTAATATATAACTAATATATTTATTAGTTAACTATATATTTATATATAGTTTTTGTTGTCAGTTAAATTTTACAAATGAAAAAGTCAGCTCTGATACCTTCTTCCTATTAAAAAGTAAGAGGAACACAGAACAAGGAGAGCTGGTTGTTCCTACTTTCCCAGTTCCTCTTGAGTTTGTAAGTAGAAGAACTTAGAGAAACAAATAGGGCATAATGGCTGAACAGAGAAATGGAAAGGCTGATGCATTAAGAGCCATAATGCCCTCTCCATGAAAAAAGTCCCCCATGTTATGTCCTTTCTGTACCCCCTCCTGCTAATTCATCCCCCCTTTCCACTCAAACCCCTACCCCACTTCTCCTTAGGCCACTTGCCTGCTAGAATGCCTGGGTTGTATCCTGCAAATACAAATGGAGAGCTGATGCCCATTTGGTGTAAAAAACAAGACTGTAGATTGGTTTGTACCATCTGGGCAAAGGAATTTAAACCACAAGATGTCTACGTTCAGTTACAGATTTCCTAGTCTTGTTTATTTTGTTACCATTTCCCTCATTTTGCTTCTTCTTAACCTCTTTCAGATGAAGAGAATGAGGTGGAGAGAGCATCCCCTCAACCAGAATTGAGTCTCAGATCTTACCAAATGGAAGTTGCCAAACCAGCCTTGGAAGGGAAGAATATCATCATATGCATCCCTACAGGGAGTGGGAAAACAAGAGTGGCTGTTTACATTGCCAAGGATCACTTGGATAAGAAGCAAAGAGCATCTGAACCTGGAAAAGTAATAGTCCTTGTCAATAAGGTATTCAAATGACACCTAGTTTAACATTATTTGTTCATTTTCATTGTGTTTTTCTGAAACATTTGTATTACAACCCTTGTAACAATAGATCACATGGATTCCATTTAATTATGAGTGATGTCTAAATAAGACATTCATTTTATTTTTAGTCTTTAATTTTCTAATTGTATGATATAGCTGATTTATCATGTTATCAACCCTTAAAAATTAGTTTTTCCATTTAAGTCAATGGACTGGAACATTACGTACAGAGAGTTTATTTACCCAGAGAGTTATTAAGGTTAACTGGTACCAGTTTAAATAATCATTACATGTTAACATGAATGACTCCAAAATATCACTGGGATCTGGGATCAGATATTGTTTTTTAGAGTCTCTTTATCAGTTGAGCCTTGAGTCAAAGGCAATGAAGTCTAATCTATCCAGAATATAGTTTAGAATACATTCTAACCTATCTAGAATACGGGTTTCAAAATAAAGAGATAAGTGACTAAATTGACTTATCTATATCAAGTTAAATGTATAAACAATTTTCAAAGATTATACATTTATATAGCACTTAAAATTAATTCATTTGAAGTTTTTCTTTGGAAATTCATATCGTGAAATGTTAAAGAATGTCTTCATAAACATATAAGACTCAATCGCTGTAAAACAAAATCTAGTTAGATGAGCTTTATTCAGATAAGTGAGAATTTATTAATATATATATTTGTAAGTTATGGATAGTACTCTTTACATTTGATGGAATAAAATTGTGTATACTTTTCCATGACTAGCAAGAGTATTTTTCCTATTATGTATGGTAATTAGATTCTCATCTGTTCCTTTAAAGAACATATGGTAATAGACTGCACAGCATTTCTATATTTGGGGGGGGGGGGTTATTATGAAAAAAGTTTTCATTGTAACCTCTTTTTCCGTACAAAAGAAATATATTCAGAATTGTAGTTCCAAATGCATTTAGCATGTATCAGTCAAGTGTATGTACTCTCATTTATACTCTCATGCCCACTATTGGAATAGCGTTATTTCTTTAAGTTTAGTTTCTTTTGCTGGTAATGGTGATGAATTATAATTTATTTGTCAGTAATCTTTCATATAATTCCTTTATGAAGAATTTATGTATCTTTTTTGCAAGGGGAAGGCACCGGAATCAAACCCGGGTCTCTGGCATGGCAGACGAGAACTCTGCCTGGTGAGCTACCACAGCCTGCCCAAGCATGTTTTCTTTAACAATAAAAGAAACCTAGATTTGAATACTATTTCCACCAACCAGGAGTTTGACCTTGGACAAATTCCTAACTTTTTTCTTTAGTTTCTTCTTCTGTAAAGTGAACACACCAATAAGTACTCTTATGTGGCTCTTTTAAAGTTTTAATTAGATAATATTCGTAAAGCCTAGTTATGACTCAGTAAATATTAGAGCATTCTCTCGTCCCTCTTTCACCCATCTTTATAATGGATGAAACTGAGTTTCTTAACCTGTGAACAGCATTTTAAGTGCCTGGTCCACAGAAAAGAATGAAGTAAACTGAATTGGAGGCCACCTAAGCTGACATTTTTTATAGCATTTGAGCATTCTGTCATTCTCTCAAACTCAACCCCATCATCTTCTTTCCCAGAGGGCTTTCCTTCCCTGTTTATTTGTCTCTCCTTGGTACCATCTACTCCAACACACCCAGCCTCAAAATGTTGGAGTTATTTTGATTTGTCCGCCTCCTTTATTTCCCTGATCCCATCATAGGGTCATTAAAATATTCGAGTTGGAAGAGGCCTTCAAATCTAGCTTCCTTCCATTGCAGAGTGGTTCTTTCATTTCTTCTGAGTTACTTCTGGTTTTAGGGAGAGTCCCCTTCCAACAAGGCAGACTGGTCCACTCTTTGAACAACTGACACTGTTAGAAAGCTCTACATGTATTCATCAAAGTCTTTTCTCTGGACTTCTCACTACTTGCTGTGATTATACAGAGGTAAGACTTAATTCTCCTGCCTTATGACAATTCTTCAAATAGAAAAGGCAGCATCATGCAGCTGCTGTTATTTTTTCTTTAGGATAAGTGGTCCCAGCTCCTTTAACTGAACTTTAAACAACATGGTTTCCAGGCTTTTCATTAACCTGAGTACTTGTAATCTTTCAGACATTTATCTAGGACCCTCTTAAAATACAGTGTCTAGAACTGAACAAAATACCATAGATATGATCTTACCGGTGCAGAGTGTAAGAGAGATGAGACGTGACACTCAGCCCATGACTGTACTTGCCTTTGGCGACAGTGCTTTCATCACAGGGACACGTCTGGAGCTTGCAATAAATTAGAGTCTCAGCTCCTTTTCTTTTGAAAATCTGTTAAATTAGAACTTTCTTAACCTATATCTGTGCAGTTAATTTTTGAGCCTAAATGCACATAAGTATATTTACTTCTTCAAAGTTATTCATATTGATTGGTCATTATGGATCTCAGGATTCTATTTGTGTCTCGTATACCTGTTTTAAAAAAACTCCTTCCGATGCTATATCCCAATCACAAATCTTCCATCCCATCAGATCAGGTAATTCTTAAGAATTCACATTTTAAGCCTTGTTTAGATGCTAATTTATCCTCATTAATTATTCACAGCCACTGCATTATCATGAGGACATTTGAGGACGTAAATCTAAATCCTGATTTTCTTCCCTCTTTTCTTCTCAGGAGAACTAGAAACCCTCCCACTACTTCTTCCATCTATGTCATAATTCTTGTCTGTTTACTATCCCATATCTTTGCATTTTAAAGCAATTTCCATTTTAATTCTTTTCTAACTCTTTTTTCTAACTCTTTTCAGTGCAACATTAATTGCATCCTGCATTTGGCCCTGTAGCAAGCTACTGTAGTATTTGATCTGGAAAAGAGAAATTCTGTTCCTAACACCATTTACTTTCATATCCCTTCCTCCCTTCTTTCCAAAATAATAGCCTTCTAAGGCAGAGAGAAATGAAAACACCACCTGTGTTCCCAGATCTTATATTTCCTATCTAGGGCTTCAACATCATGAGAAAGAAATCCCAAGTTCCTTCAGATGCTGCAATGCAGCCTCATCTGATTGAGCAGAACTGGGCAGCAGAAGGGTTCGATTAGTCTTGGCAGGCTCACTGTCACATCTCAGGAGAAGGCTCCAAGAGGACCACACACCTCCCAATTAGCCATGTCACATTTGCATATGTCTTTCTCTGTGTCCTTCAGTAGGAAGTCAACACTACCAGCCTATCAGGATTTCCAACACCTGCTAGCTCCTGACAACTTCTTTATATTCTGTAGCTGGGAGGATGCTGCTTCTTTGGAAGGTCTTGACTCACTCTTTATGAGCAGAACCTCATGTTCTATGTCACTCTATGGTACAGAGATTATCAATTAAATCATCCAGCATGAGAGTATTTAAAGATAAATCAAATGTAGATTCTGTCCTCAAGAAACCCACAGTCTAGAAGGGGGATAAGGACTGTGCATTAATAACATAATTAATATTTTATCACATTTTACAAAATACTCTCACAGAAATTATCCATTAAATCCATACGAAAACTCTCTGAGGTTAAAATATTATCCCCATTTTACCCATCTGAAAATTGAGGCTCAGATTCATTGACCTGTCAGGATCATCCAGCCCTTATAGAATGCAGAAGTGGAGCTCAGCTCAAGTAAAAAGAGATGAATAACATATAGCTAGTAGACCAGTGAAAAGGTAATTACTGATACCATGAGCAGGTTATCGAGTTATCAGCCAATTAAGCTGCAGAGCTTAGACTTGAGTCCTTATTTTCTGACATCACCTGATCTTCTCTTTTCACTGCATTCTACGGCCAGGATAAAAGGACAGGTAAAATATCAGGGAGTTTTCTGAGTACTGGCAGTGCACCAGCCTTTATTTCACATAGGTTTTGCAACAGCCGTATCATGTAGGTTAACATTATCCTCATTTTGTTAATGAGATGAGCAGAGATTAAGTATCTTGAAGGTCCGTCAACAAGTAAGTGACTTGAGTAGCTGTTTTCAGAGCTGATTTTCTTTCTCTGGATCATGCTGCTTTTTTCACGAGATTTAATTTCTATTCCCTTCCTTAGAATCATTCTTTCTTGCTTCCTTATCTGATTATTTTTTATATCATGTAAGTGGAATGGAAAGAATACTTCTAGAAGAGTAAATCAGGAACAGCTTTGTGGAAGAGAGAGAAGAGCTGTGGTTCTCAAATTTCTAAGGGCTTGAGTATCACAGGGGAGACGTCATAAAAGTGCAAGTTTCAGGGTTCTGTCCCAAGATTCTCCTTAGACTTTGTAGTTCTTGGATGGGACCCAGGAGTATGCATTTTCCAAGTCTTTCAAATGGTTTTGTGGCAGGTAGATCACAGATCACTTTGAAAAAACACTAAGGGAAAGTTTTGCTTCTTACTCTTTTCAGCTGTGATTTTTTTTTTTCCACTTCCAACTTCTGTTCCTTAATGTAAATCTATTTTGCTTCCTTGGAATTCATGGGTCCCCTTTTACCATCCACCCTTGTCCCTTATTCACTCTCAGAAATCTTCTTCATTTCTACTAAATAATAGTGCAAAGCACTGTTCTTTGTACACCATTCTGCTCAGCCAGGGAGACCAGCCAGTGCTTATTTTACATATAAGGGGGCTCAGCATAAAGTAAAAAAATGAATACATATACCCAGCAGTGAAAAGGTAACCACTGATACTATTAGCTGGTAATCGAGTTAGCAGGACATAGTGAGCATCCTTTGAGGTTCTCCCTTGAAACTCTCCCTGCCAGCTCCCTATTTCCTCTTGCACTCCCCGAGCCCTCTTTTGCAGAAGTCCTCCGAGATGGCCCACCCACCTGGCTGTTCCTTTTGCCTGGCTATTTGTTTCCGCTAACCCATGAGGCAGTTGGAATGACTGGATATGTGGATATGTGTAGTTTGAGGTATCAATTTAGCTACCTTCATCAGACACTACCACAGAGTCCGCCGAAAAGCACTGGCAATTTGCATTTATTTGCCAAGCGTAATTGCTGCTTTGTTCTTGCTCGATCACCAAATCAATTCCAGCGGTTTATTGTTTCACTTCACATCAGCTTCCCTAGTCAATGCCTCAACTCCTCACTTCTGTTTCCCTGCTCCTGCCATTCCTCCAGGCCTGTTGCCTCTGGCCCAAACCAAAGACAAATAACAGGAGTAAGTCACTTCTACCACTCAACTCTAGGGGTCTTTGGGAACGATTACACTGAATTTACAATACCCTCTGTGGTATTCGCAGTCCTTGACAGACTGTTCCTTCTCTGCAAATTCAGAATGTATTTCTTATCCAACCTTAGCTTCAACACACCTCTTCACTGACCTGTGGTTTATTCGATAATTCTTTTTAAACCCTTCTTTTGAACAGCAAGTTGCTGCTTTGCTCTCACTTTGCATATGCTTGTGTGGGGGGGGGAGGGGATTGTCACACTCTATTGCCATGTTTTGTTTTTGTTTTGTTTTGTTTTGGTCCATGTGGCCTTCTAGACAACCTCCCTCAAGGGTGTCAGCTATAGCTTAAACATCTTTAGGTCCAAGACACAAGTCTAGCACCTAATAGCCATTCCATAAATATTTATTGGCAGATGAATGAATGCAGTGATGGATAGGTTGTCAGACCTGACTGATAACGTAAATATTTCTCTCTGTTAATGCTGAGGTGTAGTGGGCCTCTGATCAGTGTTTATTGTGCTTTGACTGTTCTTTTTTTATTTGTCTTTTAAAATCTGGGCATTTCTTTAAGGTACCCTTGGTGGAACAGCTTTTCCGCAAAGAGTTTGAACCATTTTTGAAGAAGTGGTACTGTGTTATTGGGTTAAGTGGTGACACCCAACTGAAAATATCGTTTCCGGAAGTTGTCAAATCCCATGATGTTATTATCAGTACAGCTCAAATCCTTGAAAATTCCCTTTTAAATTCAGAAAACGGAGAAGATGCTGGTGTCCAGTTATCAGGTTAGTTTGTAGTAATAGAAGCAATATTCATTAAATAATTTAAAGGATGTAGATCCAAAGAAAAGATAAATCTTGGTTTAGATTGCCTTTCATTGCTCTTAAAAGCCCTTCCTCTACTTCCTGAGAGAAACAATTTGACATTAAGTTTCTAATTAGATCACTTTATTATGCATAAATAAGAATATCATTAATAAATAAGCACTAACTGGGCCTCCCATTACTTCAGTTTCTAGGTACGGACAAGTTTTTTTAATATACTCATCAATCCTGTTAGATCTGCCTTTTTTTCCCAACCCTCTCCATTTTGTGGGAGATGGGAAGAGAAGATAGGAAGGGGAAGGGAAAGAAGTACAAAAATATAAAATAATTTAATGCAGTGTTAAAACAAGGCAAAATTGCTCCTCTTTAAATAGTGCTGTTTTCTTTTGAAGGAATAAAAAGAAAACTCACCAACTTAGAATGAAATATGTTATTACAGAACAAAAGGGTAATCCTGAGAGTTTCTGGAAGCAAGACAGGGTTTGAATTCCACCCCGATGCTTTCTTTTGGCTGTATAAACTTTGCAAATTCACCTACTAAATGGAGATAATATTTAACAGTGATATTTTCATGATTGATATGCATAAACTTCCATATGTACAGTTGCTTAGTACAGTTACATTTCCATCCTGAAAAGGGAAAGAGAACTACACTGGTATTTGACCTGAGAAATGCACCCCAAAGGCAGCTCACTTTGCTAGGTTAAATGTACTTTTTTCGTTGTAGTTTGCTGGTATGGACAAATGAACTGTTTGGATTTTCTTTTAAGACTTTTCCCTCCTCATCATTGATGAATGCCATCACACCAACAAAGAAGCAGTTTATAATAACATAATGAGGCGTTATCTGAAACAGAAGTTGAAAAACAATAAACTCAAGAAAGAAAACAAACCAGTAATTCCCCTACCTCAGATACTCGGATTAACTGCTTCACCTGGTGTTGGAGGGGCCAATAAGCAAGCCAAAGCCGAGGAACACATTTTAAAAGTAAGTCATTAATTTTTTGTATAACAATAAAACAAAGCTAAAACCAATACCAGTGCTTCTTGGATTCTTAAATTAAGGTTGCATCAGGTGCTCTGGTATATACAAAAAGAAGATTATTCCATGATCATCAATAAAGTGAAATCTATTTGCTCTAACTAAAGTAAATATGCAGTCTTCTAAAAAACAGTAATATACCTTAATAAATAATGCAGAGCAACATCACAAATGGATATAATGAATGGGAAATTGAAACAAATGAACTGTTTGTTCTTTTCACCATTTATTCTTAAATAGTTAAACTTAATGATCTGTTTGAAACAGAAATATTCATTAACTAGGAAAGATTCTAGCTGTCCTACATGATAAAGTCTTACTCCATGAATTTCAAAATTACTTGCTTTCTACTGTGTGTTGCCTTTTCTATGTGGTCTTCAGATTCTGCTTACGTCAAATTACATGAGAAATGGAGATATGAGGATTTTTAATTAAAGATGCATTACTTATCAGTTGCTCCAAAATGGTAACACCAAATAAAGTGCTGCTTTTGATCTCAAGTGTTAAATGAATTCAGAGTTATTGAGAGATATGTTGGCACGGAGGCAATTGCACTTGCATTTTAGTCCCTTACTTTAAGTTGAACTCAATAAAAATCATATAGACATAACATTCAGAGGCACATTTATTGGCTGCAAGATAAAACTCATTGCTAAGATTAAGGACTGACTCCAATCTAGAGCCAGCCACGGGGGCATCCACAGCTCCCAACTTTGTACTGCTCTCTCTGTGTACAAGAGGGTGGTGATTTCAACCATGGGTGTTACGATGGCCTTGATTATGCCTGCTGTAATGTGATTATCACATAACAGTTTTCTGTTGCTCTCCTCACGTCACTATACTCTTTCTGTATCCAATTTTCCACCTGGAGAACAGAATTTACAGAATGAAAATAAATTCATTTCCTTTCTGGAATTATCCAACAACTTGTTTAAGAAGCTCCTAATAATGCCAAATATTACTGGTTAATCAGACTCAGTGTAAAACTTACTAAAATGCTATATTTAGCAAATAGTGCTACATATTTTTTACATGAAAAAAGAATTCGACATTGAATCAATTAGAAGAGAAAAATAATCATTTGATTATTTCTTTTCCAGATATGTGCAAACCTTGATGCATTTACCATTAAAACAGTGAAAGAAAATATTGGTCAACTCAAAGACCAAATAAAGGAGCCATGTAAGAAGTTTGCAATTGCAGATATCACCAGAGAAGTAAGTGATTAAAATTTCATATGTATTGAATGATGATAGCATACAAAATTGAAAGATTACAAAGTCAATTTTTTCCTAACCATCCGAATATTATTTTTACATTTTAGCAAAAATGCTTGTCTTATTCCTTTTTATTAATACTAGAGAGCCAGGCATAGATGTGAATTTTCTCCTCCATTCTTCCTCTAATTTTCTAGCTTATATGAAGTACAGAACAGCTCTGTAATTGGCTACGTATGAGCCACAACAGGGGTGGACAGGATTTGGGGTTGGGGGTGAAATAGGGGTACATACAGCTAAGCTGGAAGGACTAAAACAGCTTGTTTTATCCTTTCTTACTTTCTTGGTGAATTCCAGAGTTGCTGTTCTGGTATTCCACACCGGCAAGCTCAGAGATATTTTGTTGCTACCAAATTACAGTTGGCAGTGATAATGGGAATCCTAGCTAATTTGCATATTTGCATATTTACTTTCTAAGGAAAACACTGACTTGGTAAAGAACTGACATATTTACTTTAATATTGCTTTTGCAGTGGATATTTTCCTTGAGTATAAAAGCCAATTGAAAATCAATTTGGACATTATGACCAGTACATTATGTCAGTGCTTCTCTTTTGAAAAATGTTACAAGCACGATACACTTTAGCTATATGTATTTTATAACTTTAATCATAGAAAATCTATTTAATACAGATGATAGGATTAAATGATATGAAATATGTGTATAGATAATTCTATGCTTGATATGTGATAGGCATGCAACCAGGTGACCATCGTCTATAGATTAACTTTCCTGAAATTCTGAAAAAATGTACTGTCTTTTCCAGCTGCACTAGCACATTTAAAGACACTTTATTCACCTTTACTTTTTGTTGCTGTTGTTCATGCAATTTTATTTGATAAATTGAAATGCATGTTCCCACTCATAATCTTGGCAGGGGAGGGGGGGCAGGGGGTGTCCTGCAATTTTTCTCAGGATACTTTTAAAAAGAATTTGCCATTTCTGTCACCTAACTTCTTAGTAAACTTTTTATTGAAATGTAACATGCATGCAGAAAAGAACAAAAGTCTTGAGTGTACAGATCACTGAATTTTCATAAAATGAACACATCTTTGCAACCAAAATCCAAATCAAGGGCCAGACTATTTCCTGTCCGGTTTCGCCATCCTCTGAGGGGAATCACTATCCTAACTTCTGATTTTTTATATTGGTAGAAATAATACTTAAGGCAGTTCCTCAAAGAGGAGTATTCCTTAAATTAAGTTTAGGCTTTCTAAAAACTGTGGCATTAATGTAATGTTTTACATGTCTTCATCGTTCAAGGTTTATGGCATTCATTAACTTTTCTGTTAGCTTTAAAATTGTAAATCCCAGCAAGGGTCCACATGGTGTTGGGGTGGGTTTGGCCGAGGTAGAGGTAAAAGAAAAGCTAACAAAAAGAAAAAAAAATGTGCAAAGGGGTGATCGGAGATGAACTTGTTACTTTCTCTAGAAAGACGCTGTGTCAACGTTATTACAACATGGAAATTATTTTAACAGTAAATGTTATTTGTTCAACAATACAAATATGGAAGAATAAGTGTATAATTTATTTTTAGGATCCATTTAAAGAGAAGCTTCTGGAGATAATGACAAGCATTCAGGCTTTTTGCCAAATAAGTCCTATGTCAGATTTTGGAACTCAACCCTATGAACAATGGGCCATTCAAATAGAAAAAAAAGGTAACTTGGATTTTGAACCAACAATTGTTTTGTTTCATGTTGGTGCCAAGATTTCAGAAGACTGTATCACATATTTCCAAGCAAATTGAAAGCAAATGTAATATCAGATGGAATACCCATGTTCCAGGCAGGAGGATAAACGGGTTATAATTCCTTCTTTAAGGAAAGGATGGCTGATTCATCCATTCTTTTAATCTTTAGAGTCCTTGACTTGTATATCTAAAATGTTAAGATAAATATTAACAGATATGTCTCCAAAGGCAAACTCACCTGACATGTTTTTTATTGTCATTCTTCTGAGTCAGCAGGGATTGGATATGTGTTTTTGCTGACAGGGAGCTCAAGCAGAAACTCTAGCTGTTGGCTATCTTGCCCCTTTTCAAGCTCATTTTGAGCCTTAGCTTGTCCATTTCAAAAAGAAGATGCAGCATACTTTGGAGTCAGTATCATAAACGTATTCAAGTCCCTGGCCCTATTTTAAGGATGTTGTTCTCACACTATTTTGCTATATGTAATATATTCCCTCGTAGCTGCAAGAGAAGGGAATCGCAGAGACCGCGTTTGTGCAGAGCATTTGCGAAAGTACAATGAAGCCCTGCAGATTAATGACACCATCCGAATGGTCGATGCCTATGATCACCTTGAAGCTTTCTATAACGAGGAGAGAGAAAAGAAGTTTGCAGTCCTAGAAGATGATTGTGATGAAGATGATGGCGAAGGCGGTAGCGATGTGGACAAGGATGAAGATGATGGAAAGAAGCCTATGAAACTGGACGAGACAGATAGGTTTCTCATGACTTTATTTTTTGGTAAGAATCAATGTAACCAAATGTAATCAATGTAATTTCACAGTCCTGTGCATTTACATTTTGGCACAAACCTACTGCGTCTCATAAACTCTCCAAAAGACCCTATTAAAATATCACTTTGAAAGAAGAAATCCCACTCAGATTGGGGCTAGTTCACATTGATGTGATCAGATTAGCCACAAATTATATGATCCCAGTTGATCATTTGGTCATGTGGTTTTATTGTCAAGATGACGGCAGTAAATTTATTAAATTGGCCTGGCTATTTGATACAGTGCAAGACGAGCTGTAGTGGAGTCGAATTTCTGTGCATCCTTACTTATATCTTCTAGTGTAATTATTTGCATGCTTTACTAATTTTAACTAATCCTTTCTTAAAGAAAACAAGAAAATGTTGAAAGAGTTGGCTCAAAACCCAGAACACGAAAATGAAAAATTGATCAAATTAAGAAACACCATAATGGAACATTATACTAGGACGGAGGAATCTGCACGGGGAATAATTTTCACAAAAACAAGACAGAGTGCATTTGCCCTTTCCCACTGGATTACTGAAAATGAAAAATTTGCAGAAGTCGGAGTCAAAGCTCACCATCTAATTGGAGCTGGACACTGCAGTGAGTTCAAGCCCATGACGCAGGTATAAATATCCCTTAGGATTTCTTTGTATGCTGTCATTACCCTATCCACATTGCTTGCAGTCTCTTTCTATCAGTTCTCTCGCCACCCAAAAAAGTAACTTTACAGAATGAAACACTTGTTCATGAAAATTTGAGTGTAAAAGCAACCTAATCTGTACTATCTAATAGGTCATAGGTCAAGCATTGTCAAAGAAGTCATTATCCCTCACGCACTTGGAGGAACTTTCTCAATTGAGCTTCCCTTACGAAAACGAGTGAAAACTAAACTCGTAACAAGATGAAGACATGGCTACAATATAATTTGAAGTGGAAAAATAAGAACTATCCCCTCCCCACATTGTGTGCATTGTTATTAGAACTGGGTGAAATATGTTTGCATAGGACTAGACCTATAAAGGAACTTGGAAAAAATTAAAATATTGGACGTGTTAGAAATTTGGGATTGTGAGGTTTTCTTTTACACCTTTTAAGGTTTCTCCCCCCCTCCCCTTCATATTCTTATACCATTTCTGTGATGATGTGAACAGTGAAAACAACTAAACACTTGGGAGAAAAAAAGGACTTGCTGACATTACAAGCATAGGTAAAACAATGATGGGTTGTTGGAGTAAAATTTCTTCTGAAGACTAAAGCCGAATCGACCCTGAGCCTGGTTGGGCAAGAGGGACTCTCATTTGGTTATGGTCACTATCAGTCAGGTTGGTGGGATTTGTCCCCATATCCTTGCAAGGTTTCCTAATTCTGCATTTCATAGATACTAAGTCATATCTCGTTATTAGGGATGGTAAAATGTGAAAAAGGATGTACATCTTAGAATTAATGAAATACAGTACTTCTTTTTATTATTTGCCTGTTTCTTCTCTTCAAATTCTAAGTTAAACTCAAGAGAAGGACAAAGCTTTGGCATGTTTTTAATTTATAAAGGTATAGAAGGCATATAATTTTATAGTGAATATATGTGTGTGTGTATGTGTGTGTGGTACTTTTTTTACCTCCTCATTTCCATCAGGACCCTGTTTCTCTGATATCTCCACAGAGAAGCCTTCTCTGACCAGCCCTTGTAAACCAGCACACCAGACACTACCTTCCCCACCTCTCCCTGCTTCTTACCTCCCTTACCTTGGAAGAGTAAGGAATTAGGAAACTTACAAGTTTGCTTGTTGTCTATCTCCCACCAATAGAAAGTTAAATAGATGGGATCAGGAGTATGGTTTCATTTGCTGCCGTAAACCAACCCTAATAGGAGGAATCGGCTCTCCATAAGTATTTGCTGAAAAATGAGTAGCAATATGCGTGAAAGTCCAGTGAATATTCAATCCAAATACTCCTTTAGGATTGCGAAGATTTAAACTTCAACCAAATAAAACGACCACCCACTTGTATCAAATTACTACTGCCATTCGGAAATTCACATCAACTGAATTGTGTCTTAATATTACGATTTCGCTTTTAATAAACTCTGCTCTATAACACAGCAAATTCATCTCTTTAGTGTTTGCTTAAAAGAAGTTCTTGAAATTGTCCACTGTAACTCTCAGTACCCATTTCTAAGTGGCATCTGAAATTGAGTTCAGGGAAAACATTGTCTTCCTTGGTGATGAGTTTGCATCTTCCTTTTTGATGATCTCTGGTTTACTTAATGCATTTCCCTTCGTGCCTTAGCTTCCAGGAAGCTTACGGGCAAAATTGAAGTTTATTCTCACAGCAACTGTGTTAATGTTTACAAGTAATGTAACTTCACTCTTTAATTTTTTTCCATTTCTATTATATATCGGCTTTATTATTTTATTATCAGTTGTCTTTGATCCTCTTTGAAGAGAGGTGGGGTATAAATGCCAAGCTACTTTCTGCCCTTTATCCATTTCAGACTTGGGCATTTATGCCAAAATAGAGAACACCTTCCTTCCTCACTCCCACACCTCACCTCATACACTGGGGTGGGCTTGGTCATGAGGAGACGAGCTAGGCATCTACTTGATGTAATTTGAGGGACTGACACTATGTAATTTTCATATTAAAGTTACTCCTTTAAATTAAGGCACTACAGAAAAGAAATAGCCAAAAAATAAAAGAAAAAGTAAGAAAAAAATAAATTAAGACACTACAATCTTCAGCTAACATCTAGGTACTTGCAAGTTTTTGTCAGTATGAAGGGTCGGAGGGAGAAATTATCAGGGAAGACTTACAGAGAGTCTTATACAGGGTTACTCCAGTAATTAGGAGTCATTTAAATAAGGACTCAAATTGCCTGTGAGAAGAAAGCAAAGGGGTTGGGAGAACACAGTGTGGTTCTGGCATGTTTATTTTGGTTTAACATATGGCTAGACCAACAGCTTTGAAGAGGGTGGCTTTGAAAATCAAACTACCCTGGCCAGACCGAGCTATGCTCATGCTTACCCATTCCTCATTTGCAACGGCCAAAGTGCAGATTTTAATTTCTTCATTTGTGTTAACTTTCAGATATCAGATGTTTTTTTCTTTCCACTTACAATGTTTGTTTTAATTATGTTTTGCATAGCCCATCCTTTCATGTTTACTTTTATCATCTTTTTTGAATGGACAATACACTTACATTGTTTAAAATTAATAAGGTACGAAGGTATTCCACTGCTGTTTGTCCCCCAGGTCTCCACCCTGGAGTCACCCAGTGTTTATGGGTTCCTTTTGCTACATTCAGGAATATCCCGTTAAATGTCTTATTTTAATGACTGTTGAAGTGACCAAAGACAGTCTACGGTGCATATTTTCTCTGTGATCCAAAGCTCAACTATCTATAAAAATATCATTGGATCTTCGCCTTTGAAAATGAAAGATTCTGAAGTTAAAGTAGTAGAAAGCAAGGCACATTTTTGCTTCTTATTACTGTCTCTTCTTCCCAACCAAAAACGTCTCCTCCCTAGCTTCCTCCCAAGTTGCCCATCAGTTTATTTCCTTGGCATACATGATGGTCTTCCAACATCCAGACTAGAAAATGGAAATATTTTTGTTATTTGTATGGTACCCCAGATTGGAAATCAAATGTCGTCTCACCATCGTGTCTTTGTTCAATGCCAAAGACAGATGGCAACAAATCCGTACAAGAGCTACGCCTTTGATTTACACTGACCAGTTGCAATTTATTATTTCTTCTCATAATTAGAAGATTTTAATGTGTTTAGCATGGCAAAATTTAATTTATTACAATGTTTCTACAGAATGAACAAAAAGAAGTCATTAGTAAATTTCGCGCTGGGAAAATAAATCTGCTTATCGCTACCACAGTGGCAGAAGAAGGTCTGGATATCAAAGAATGCAATATTGTTATCCGCTACGGGCTTGTCACTAATGAAATAGCCATGGTGCAGGTACATTCAGAGATCTCTAATATGTCCATGTTTACTTTTTATATTCTTATTTTAATGCTTTCTTCTAGTAAAACAGGGCAAAACAGCATCCCTTTGGGGGGGTGGAGAACATCCCTTTTGTTTTGAGAACTTACCTTTTTTTTTTTCCTCTAAAAGAACAATCTGAAGAACTGGTAATTGGTAGCTAGGGTCTTGGGCCAGCCACAAAAATTTCTGTTACTCAAAATGTATGTGAATATCACTTTATTAAGAGGTTCGTATAAATCTATCACCTGTTGAACATGTTTCCATGGGAAAATGTGCGAAAAATCCAGTGTAGGGGGTGCACGGGTGGCTCAGCGGTAAAATGCTTGCCTTCCATGCGGGAGACCCAGGTTCGATTCCCAGACCATGCACCAAAAAAAACAAAAAACCAAAAAAAACAACTCCACTGTAGTACACCAGGGATAGCCCTGGCTCCATTCTTCACTCACAACAGCATGGTTCCAAGATCAGACACTCCATGCCCCGTCCAAGTCACTGATGATGGGTCCTGAGGTTTGAGGGAGGGGCTCTGGGGACAGAAATTGCATTTTGAGTTTCAAATAGCCGAATTCCAAAGAATAGATAACAAGAACTTTACAGAGAATAGAGAGCTCATTTGAAGGCTGAGAAACACTGAGCAATGAGTATTATCCTAGGCTAAGAAAAGGGGAGTTTCTAGCAAGACGTAGCCCTTCGTTGTTTACTGGGTTTCTTTCCGTTCCCAGGCCCGTGGTCGAGCCAGAGCCGACGAGAGCACCTACGTTGTGGTTGCCCACAGGGGCTCAGGAGTCATTGAGCGTGAGACCGTTAATGATTACCGAGAGAAAATGATGTATAAAGCCATAGACCATGTTCAAAATATGAAACCAGAGGAGTATGCTCATAAGGTATTGTTTTTGGCCCTCTGTGAATTTAATTTCCCTTTTTAAATAGCTACATGTGGTTGCAATTGATGTCTTTGTGGCTAAGTCTTGAGACAGATTTTTGTGCTGAATTATTAGTTCCAGCTTGATGAGCTGTATTTGGTTCAGATTCATACACAAAGAATCAAGATCCGTGGTAGGAAGGAAATTTCAGGGATCCATTCCAGCTAAACCAAACATAATAGTTGATTATATAAATTTAGAGTGCCCTTGATCCGGAGATTACTGCAACTCATCCATTCAATGCAACCTGATGATTTTGGTTTGATCCAATTTGTCTGTATGTGCGTAATTTTTTCATTCAGGAAATATTCATTAAATGCCTACTGTGTGCCAGGCAATGTTCTAGGAATAAGGAACATGATGGCAAACAAGACAGGTAAGATCTTTGCTGCCTGAAGCTAAAATTCTAGTATGTGTTTGGTGAGGGTAGGGGAAGGGAAATAACTAGCAGAAATTAAAAAAAAAAAAAAAAAACAAGAAATACATCATATAGAGATAAATGTTGGAGAATTGGAACAGGACAGTGTGAAACATGTGCCGAGATGGGCACTTCAGATTGGGTGGTCAGACAAGGCCTCCTTGAGGAAGGGACATTGAGGCTGGTTCTGAATGATAAGAAAATACGCAGTGTGTCATCCAGCTACATCTCAATTTACTAACATAGCGTCATTTGAGTTGTAAAAAGGAATGCCGTGAAGGAAGAATGTATTTCCACAATATTTCAGTAAATCCCCCATGCCAATGAATTAAAGACTGTAACTACTATAATAGCAAACAATCCATTTAGAAGAAAATTCACACCCTTGCATATGGGTGTGAATGTTAGTTTCTTAACATTGGAATTGGATCTACCCTAAATAGAGTTTCAGGAAAGGGCTGCTTTCAAATTGGTGTGCATTGCTATAACCAACTCCAAGACTTCCTGGCCAGGTTTCTACATACGCTTATATTTTACAACCTCTTTATAAGGCAAACCAAACATTTTGCAATGGCAAATGAAACATTTTTAGCCAAATAATGCAACTGGAAAGTTATTGCCTCACATTTAATGTCCTAAGTAGATGAGTCAAGTGGCTATTTACAGACTGATGTTTGAAGACTTGTTGTTTTAATACTTGGATAAATTGTAGGACAGTTTCCGGAGTTTATGAGTCAAATTTTTCCAGACCATCTCTAGAACAAGGTTCTGTTCCTTTCCAGGCTTTGGAATGGACTACCATTTTAGGTTTCCTTTGGCTAAAAGACTTGCCTTCCTAAACCACCCCAGGTAAACGAACCCAGAGTAGAGAAGGCAATGATGTGGAGGGTGGGTTGCCACTATTACTATTCCAGTCAAAGTCCCTAGAAGACATTGGCTGCTAGGTTACATCATTCTTTTCTTCTGATTCAAGCATCCTCTCCAACACAATGTTCAGACAACTACTACAAATGGTGAGAGTTGAACCATGAGATGAAATATATTTTCTACCTCATATACAGAGTGTATAAATAACTGAACTCTTCTTAAATCAAATCAGACTTCTAGGATCTTAAACATTTTCCTTGGCATTGACTAAACAATTTTTAGCAGATTGTCACATTTTATTTAGACTTAGACTGATTGGAGCTGTCCCTCCTATATATTTATTATGATTTCTTTTCTCTCTCTCTCTCTCTCTGCCACTCCAATCACTTCATATCTCTCCAATATTTTGGAACTTTTCTTTTTGCTTCTGATGTCTTAGTTATATATCTATACTCTGATCTTGGTTTTATTTTTTTCTGTCTCACTCAAAGGTGTTCTTAGTTCCCTACCTGTATGTGATCTTTTCCCAAATCATAGCTCACTGACCTGTAAATCTTTGGCAAGAACAACCTAACTAAACTTTTAAGGAACAGAATATGTCAATGTATTATATTGTTGGAATTTAGACAGGTAATTCTTCTTTATACTTGGCTGATTAAACTACTATATAACCCCCAAGTTTGCTTACAGGATTTTGTTATCTTTTCTGTACTAAACATGGCTGCCTGAAACTGAGCCCTAATTCATAGATGCAAGAGGCAATGAGATGGCCCAATCAGCTTTGTTCATCAGCCTGGATGATTTACTTTTACTGAAAATGTCCCCTTGGTCTTAAAGAAAGTAATATCTTCCTCCACAGTTTAATAGAAATCTGTCATCCATGAGAGATTCAGTTTTGAGGTAAAATATTCAAGAATTATGCTTTCCAGCTAGGTAGCTGTGAGCATTGGTGGGTCCCTATTTCAAGTTTTACATCTCTCTCTCCCTTTACAGTATAGTTTCTGTTACAAAATAAATTCAGCTGCTGGTCACAGAGCCTTGAATATAGGGACTTAAGGGCTTATTGTCTCACATAAAAGAATCTGGGTAGTCTGGGCTGGTGTGGTATCTCCAGGATGTCATGAGTAATCCAGGCTTCTTCTCATTCTCTTCTCTGCCCTTTTATCATTTAACATCCATACTCAGGTCAAAAGATGGTTTATAGAATTCCAACTGTCACATCCTCATTCTAGGCAGGAAGAAGGAGGAAGACGGAAAGGGCAAAGAGCACATGCCAGCTATGTGATCTTCTTTAAGAGCCTTTCCAGAAATGCCACTCAACAACTTCCTCTTATATCTCAGTGGCCATGTCTGGAAAATGTCGTCATTTAATTCACATGTTGCCACCTAGTGTAAAATTGTGGTTCTGATCTTAAGGTCAAATGGATACGGGGTAGGAAACTAGCAGTGTATAAAGAAGAATAACAAATTGGTGAAGGGTCCGGAAATTATGGCCTATGAGGAAAGATGTAAGGAATTGAGGGCAGAGCATGGATAAGAGAAGATTGTGAGGAGTAGAATAATAGTTTTAGTTCTTTAAGTAGATTCCATGTGGAAGAAGTTTAGACCTGTTTTGGGGAGACAGAACTAAAACTGATGGGGAAGATGGGGAAGAGGTTAGAGGGAGAGATGTTTCATTGAATGTTACTAAGGACTCTCTTACTATAGAGCTTTTTGGAAACTGAATGACCTGGGTTTTTTGTTGTTGTTGTTGTTTTTAACAATGTAGGGGTCCATGTTTCCAAGATTACATGAAATTCTATACTAAATTCTTTGGGGGTCATTGCCTCATGACTTTTATTCCCTGGGCCATGATATAAGTGTCTTATTTTCGTGACTATCTAAAATCTCAAAATTCCAAAGGGCTTACTTCAATAAAGCTATGAATAGAGAAACAAAACAATGAATATTCTTTTCTTGTTGCAGATTTTGGAATTACAGATGCAAAGTATAATGGAAAAGAAAATGAAAATCAAGCGAAGTATCGCAAAGCAGTACAAGAGCAATCCGTCGTTAATAACTTTCCTCTGCAAAAACTGCAGTGTGCTGGCCTGCTCGGGGGAGGACATACATGTCATTGAAAAGATGCATCATGTCAATATGACACCAGCATTCAAGTGAGTTTGGGAAGATCCATTTTCAGGTTTCTTTAAAAGCGTGTGATAGTATAAATGTTCTTCCAAAATAGGCATATATGAAATCCATTAATTTTCAAATCTGTCCCTCCTTTAACCCCTGAATTCTATTCCCATTTCAAATGTAAGACCCAAAGCCATTTTGATTTAAGGCATATCAATTTGTGTATGTTCATATTTGTTCTTAAATGTCTGAATAAATAAAATCAGTCTGAAATATTGAGCAGACTTGAGGAACAGAAGTCACAAGAAGGGAATATGCCTCTTGAGAGGCAGGTGCAGAGAGGGGCTCTCCATCTGATGTGCCCTGGTGATGAAGTCTGGGCAGCAGGAGAGAAAGAGCAGGTGGGGAAAGATGGGCTGTATGTGGATGAGCTTCAGGTCCCACAACATGCATATTGGTCCTTTGTAACTTCTCGATGATGA
Source organism: Tamandua tetradactyla (assembly GCF_023851605.1). Lineage (NCBI taxonomy): Eukaryota > Metazoa > Chordata > Mammalia > Pilosa > Myrmecophagidae > Tamandua > Tamandua tetradactyla. The sequence goes on along the minus strand of NC_135329.1, from coordinate 133,139,072 downwards.
TTCTCTCTCCTTGCCAATTTTAGGAACCTCTACACTGTGAGACAGAACAAAGCACTACAAGAGAAGTTTGCTGACTATCAAACAAATGGTGAAATTATCTGCAAATGTGGCCAAGTGAGTAAACGGCCGTGGGTTTAATTTTACTTTGGCCAAAAGGAATGCTTAATTGAATGCTTAATTTTTCTTCTCACTCTCTCTCTCTTGTTTTCCAGGCTTGGGGAACAATGATGGTGCACAAAGGCTTAGATTTGCCTTGTCTCAAAATAAAGAATTTTGTAGTTGTTTTCAAAAATAATTCACCAAAGAAACAATACAAAAAATGGGTGGAATTGCCTATCACGTTTCCTAATCTGGACTATTCAGAATATTGTTTGTTTAGTGACGAAGATTAACATTGGATTCAAGATTCTTTTAAAGTTTTATTAACTTGGTATTTAATACAATTTTAATGAATGTTTTCATTATGCCACAGAACTAAAGTAAGAATTATAAAATCATTGCTTTACCCTGCAGCTCTTTCAGAGAAGACAATACATTATGCTTTCAATTATCCATCTCATTGGTGGACAGGGGTAAAGGAAATCTACCAATAATACTCGTTAGTGTGGGCGCTGTGGTACTGTGAAGAGAATGTCAGATATAAATGAGGATCCGAGGACACCAGTCTCAGGCCTGTCACTAATGAGGCAAATCAATTCATCTTTCTGTTTTGATATCCTTATCTGTGAAAAAATTATCCCATTATCTTCCTTTGCTCTAATTTGTTTTCTACTGCTGCATAGCAAATTACCACAAAGTTGTGGCTTAAAACAACACCCATTCATTATCACATCTTTTCTGTAGTCAGAAGTCCAGGCAGCATCCTTGGCTTGGGGTCTCGCGAGGCTGAAATCAAGATGTCGGCCAGACTCTGTTCTCTGCTGGAGGCCCTGGGGAAGAATCCACTCCAGGCTCATTCAGATTGTTGGCAGGATCATTTCCTTTCAGCTCCATGGCTGAGGACCCTCTTTTCTTGCTAGCTGTTGTCTGGGGGAGTGCTCTGAACAGATAGGGCTGCCCTTACCCTGCGGCCCTCACACAGGCCCTTTCTTAACATGGCAGCTTGCCTCTTCAGGGCCAGCGGGAGAATCTCTCTCTGCAGTCTGCTAGGATGCAGTCTTGTATAACTTAACTGTAAATGGCAGGAGTGACTATCCGATAATATCCACAGGCCCCACCCACCCTTAAGGGAGGGGGACTATAATAGTTTATGTGCGCACCAGGGGGCGGGAATCTTGGGGCCATCTCAGAATGTTGCCCACCATACTGTGTGTCCAACTTTTGTGATTAAACGATCTATGTATACAAACAAAATGTCTTTGAAAAATGGGAAGTACTGTAAAACACAGATAAGAGAAAGCATCAAGAATTTTAAGGCTTACATCCTTAGCTTTCTCCAGGTACATAACCCTGTGCTGGAAAACTACCTACAGATAGGAGTAGTGGCTCTACCCAGACTAGTTATTAATGCCCAGGAATTTACCTTGTCGGTGGAGATGCAACACATTTATGTGGGATGTGGCAGGGAGCAGATGCTGGATGCTATTAGAGAATAAGGAGAAAATCAGTGCTTCTTCCCTTTCCTCACCCCCAGGCAGTTGAGTAACTTCTCTGTGACTGGGACATTTTCAGTGTTTCTAAGTATGATCATTTGGAGATGACATGGGGCCAGCAATTTGCACCGCAGAATGTTCTCAGCAGCCAAGCAGCCTCTTTTGGCGTGGAAGAGATATGTGACTCATTCAGAAGCCTCAGCTGACCATCTTGACCAACACTCAAAGATGGCCTGCTCCACAGAAATGGTTCCCTCCTGTGACTGAAAAGAAACAAAATGATGGAGAGAGTGACAAGAAAATTCTTCAGTGGCTTTGGCAGATTAATCAATTCAACATTACAGCAGTTCTGAATATTTTCTTACTGAGACCTAAGCAAATATGAATAGTAACCAATCAGAGCTTTTGGGAATGCAAGAGGACCAAAGAAGATCGTAGTTTTCTTAAAATACTTTAAAAACTCCAGGCTGATTCCACTTAAAATATTGCTCCATTAAAATATTACTGTCTTCTAGACATTTTGGAAACCATGCAAGAAACCAAGTGCATAAAATAGCTAAATGTACTACTGTAACATATGTAGACTTTTTCTGAGGTGTCAACAAATATCAGGGGTTTTCATCTATGTTTTCCCATATTTTTTTAAATAAAAAAAGTGTTATTTCTAATTTAAAGTTTTTAAATACGTTTCAAATAGTATAAAACTTCCTGTGCGATGGTACCTGAAAACTCATACTATGCTGCACATATTTCATTCAAAACCAACTGTTGTAACTATAATATTTCGATCAATGGTTTAATACACATGTTTTAGGCTCATTTCCAGCATATACTCATGACATTAGCCCTGGAGTTAGAATGCCTGTGTTTTTCAGTCCCTGCCATCAAACTGTGGAAAAGTTGTACAATTTTGAGCAGCTTCATCTCACAGGATAATTTCCTCTTGGAAAATGGGAGGTTGGATTAAATGATATGCAAGGTTCTTTATCACGAGAGCAGACCCATAGTCCATTCTTTGGACCTTCTAGCTTCTTTCATTTTAAGACCTTCTTTTAAAGACTTGCGGTAATATCAGTTGTGGGTCTTCCTGAGAACTTGAAACATTTGATCTAGCTAATGTCTGATAAAGGCTAGACACAACTGCAGTTATATGTCTCAAGTCAGGTTCCACAATGAAATGTCAAAAGGGCTGAAAATGTCAGGAAATTTCAAATAGAACAGCAAGCAGTTCCAAGCCAACAGGCTATCAGTAGATCTTGTGGATAAGAAATGTAAAGTGCAAAACTAAAGGTCTGAGTCCATTTCTTTCCGTGTGAAATTCAGAGGCAATCACTAAAATATTTTACAAATATTTTGATGAGAAGACATTGAAGGTGACACAAAAAATGGATAAGAAATGGTTTCTTAAATGATGAATAGTGCATGTCACAAGTAATAATTTAAAGGGAAATAAAAAAGGTAAATATTTTCTTCTCTGCAATCTCTAATGCCTTAGAGAAAAGAGGACTTTTGATGCTTACAATTTGCCAACGGTGTTTGGAGTTTCTTCTCATTGTTACTTTTTTGGGGGGCTGGGGGAGTACATGGTCCGGGAATCGAACCCGTGTCTCCCACAAGAAAGGCGAGCATTCTCCCACTGAACCACCCATGCACCCCTGTTGTTGTTACTTTTAAGATGTAAAAGACTTGAATACACTTATATGCTAATGGCAAAGAACCAAAAGGGTGTGAGAAAATGTTAGCCTTGTCCAATGTCAAAATAAATTGCTTATTGAGTATTATTGAAAATTTCTACCAAATGCTCTTGATTCAGTCTTTTCTCGTCACCCCAATCCTTTCCCAAATATGTGCCTTTGCAGATGCTTAGAATTCCTTTGCCACTTCTTTGGGAAAAAAAATTTCCATATGTTCTTCAAGAACAAAAGCCAAATGTCACTTTTCAGCATGTAACACAGATCGTGTTCTCAGAACTAGAGTGGACAGAACATGCAGGGAACGTCATGTTCATTCACCCTGAGCACAATAAAATCCTCACTTCCAAAATCTGGTAAACAATTACATGAATCATAGCAATAAAGAAGAAACAAGACAATTATTTTATTTCCCTTTAGAGTTATGAAACTAATTTGAAATTACTGTGAGCTTCTTTGGTCTTTTTCAGTTTGTACTTTTTCTCCTCAATTAGTATCCTTAGTAGATAGATAATTTTATCTCTTTGTTTTTATGGGGAGAGTATGGAGTGAGACAAATTTGTGCTTGAATCCTCATTAGCTTTGTGACTTTGGGTAAGTCACTTAACCTCTCTGAGACTATGAAGAATTATAGTTCCCAACTTTGAAAGACCGTCATTAGAATTTGGGATTTTGTGTGGAACATACAAAGTAAATGGCACTTAGTAGGTGTCCTAGTTTGCTAGCTATCAGAATGCAATACACCAGAAATCGAATGGCTTTTTAAAAGGGAATTTAATATGTTGGTAGTTTACAGTTTTAAGGCCAAGAAAATGTCCCAATTAAAACAAGTCTATAGAAATGTCCAATCTAAGGCATCCAGGTAAAGATACCTTGGTTCAAGGAGACCAATGAAGTTCAGGGTCTCTCTCTCAAGTGAGAAGGCACATGGCGAACACAGTCATAGTTTCTCTCTCAGCTGGAAGAGCATATGGCGAACACAGCGTCATCTGCTAGCTTACTCTGCTGGCTTCCGGTTTCATGAAGCTCACCGGGAGGCGTTTTCCTTCTTCATCTCCAAAGGTCGCTGGCTGGTGGATTCTGCTTCTCATGGCCATGCCATTCTGCTCTGTTCTCTCTGAATCTCTTTCTCCAAAATGTTTTCTCTTTTCTAGGACTCCAATAAACCAATCAAGACCCACCCAAATGGGTGGAGACATGTTATCATCTAATCCAGTTAACAACCACTCTCAACTAAATCACATCATCCAGGGAGATGATCTGATTACAGTTTCAAACATATAATATTGGATAGGGATTATTCTACCTTTATGAAATGGGACTTTGATTAAAACATGGCTTTTCTAGGGGGCATACTTCCTTTCAAACCAGCACAGTAGGAATTAATGTATGGAATTAACCCCAAATCTTTCTTTAAAACATTGACATTTTCTTGTGTTTAATTAGACCAAAGGTTTTTTCTTTTTTTCATTGAAAGCTACCAATCACAAAGGTGAAAAGTCAGTTAAGGTTCTCTACATTTTATGATAACTTAGTTTAGGGTTATATTTTTGTCACTCATTTATTTTGAGATAAAAATGCAAAACTCAGATAACTGTAATATACCTAAAACATATTGTATTCTATGTAAAATGTTGTATTCCCTGCAGGAGAGAAAAAAGAAGAGGAAATTAAAGTAGAAAGGGACTATAAATAGAAACAAAGGCAAATAGAGGCAAAGAGGATAGCAAGATAGTCGGTCTAAAACATGTGGACAAAGAAATGAGAGGGGAAGAAGAAAAATAAATTTAACTGAGGGAGATATACACACCCAGTGAATGATCTATTATTCATGTATCCATTTGTCAGATATTTTTAAGTGCCTACTATTGGTAAGGTAATGTATTTTAGATATGGAGAAGGATTGCAAGATAAGGATCCTGCCCACATACCTTTTACACTTCAATTATAGGGATTAGCCATGTTCATAAAAAGGAAGATGTAATCATTGTCATAAGAAAGGAGGAGGAGAGATTACTTTTAATGAGAATGGAAGACAGACGATTTCATTGGCTTGTGGAGTATCTAGAATTTAATTTAAAAATACCTTATTACTAAAAATTGCTCTCCAAATTGAACCCAGATTGTTACAATAGTAACCAAAGACAATATGACTAAGAAAATAAATTCATGAGTTTAAAATTTTCAAATATTCAAATGTTTATGCATTATATTTCACATAGGAAATGACTCAAACATAGGCATCTGACCAATTATCTAACCAAGTGATTTAGAAACAGAACAGACTGTATTTTTAACTAGATGGTTTGATTTTCGGAAGCCAAACAACTAGTTTTATAATATGAATAACTGCACCAAAAATTCCCATCTTACATGAAAGACCATGTTACTGAACCTCCATAAATACGCCAACCATTTCCACTGCTTCTGATTGTTTAAAGTAGGCAGATTATCCTGGATAAAAGTAAAATAAAGCTATAGAAGATATTAAACTCTCAAAGCATGATTAATGGAAAGAGAACTAACATTTATGCTTTCTTTTGGCTCCCAGAGCAAATAAGACTCTATTGTCTTGTAAAGATTCACTAGGCTTTGTTTCTGAGCAAGAAATTCCCTAACGTGCTAGCTTGCTAACACAGCCAAGTCTTCAAAATAAGACATTTGTCTTTTATAAAATCTGCCTATTGTAAATGTATTAAAGTTCTCAGAATCTTATGACCTAAGGAAAAGAAGTAGCAAAAAAAATAAATAAAAAATTTGAAAAAAACACTTTTTTTAAAAAAAAGACATCACGAGAACACATGTTTGTAAATGAGAATTTTTTTCCCCTTTGAGGAGCTGTATTCTCATTTCAGTCATGCTATACTTTCATACCAGATTTTAGGAGCTCTTCAATTCTAAGATCTTTAGAGCATACTAAAAGCCACGCCAAAAAATTATAGATAAATAAATAGATAGATAGACAGACAGACAGATAGATAGACAGATAGATAGATGATAGAGAAATCATTACTTTAGATGAGAATGAGACCTTACATTTGCTAGTCAGAGAGTAAGAGCAGTTTTTCACCACCAGTTTTGGCTGTAGATGACTTTGGGCTATTTTAAAAAATGACATTAATCCAAAAGAGCAAATATTTTCCAGAATATTGAGGAAAATCTGTGTATTGTACTCTCCAGGCCATTTCAAAGAAGACATTTCAAAAATGTTTTGAGCAATGATAGCAGTACTGGACCAAGTGTAGCACCTACCAAATGTGATCATTTGGAAGGAAATAAGAAAAAATGCATAATTTCTACTCTATTTCCTTAAAAATCAACCAGTGGCATGACTTTATAACTGCTATGTGAATGTAATTTACTTCTTGTGCTCTTCCTAAACTAACCCCACGTAGTTATTATTATTATTCTCCAACATAATCTCTAGATTCCTGTCAGATTAAGGTTCTTGCAATTTTCCCATAAGCATAAAAGTATCTTCTAATTAAATATTTCTTTCTCCCAATCCAAAACCATGAAGTATTGCATAGAGAAGTCTCACTACGTCCAAGAAGCTATCTCTGATGAACCCTCTCCCATGTTAATCTTGTCTCTTTTATTTTGTCTTCCTTCACAAATAATGTATTTAGTCTGTAAGACATTGCACAACTTTGGTTACATGTTACTTTATACTAGTTTTCTAGTCATTTCATGTATTTGTGCTTTATGTCCCCAATGGATCTATTCTTTTATTCAGCAAATATTTGTTGTGTGCTGATTTGTGCTACTTGATGAGGCTATAACTATAAATGAGACATACGTGATCCCTGCTCTCAAGGAACATTTGGTTTATATAGGAAATAAGCAACATATGAGCAAACGCCAAACAATAATCCTATCAATTATGATGAGCTACACAGGAACAGCACAGGTTGTGATGGAGAATTAGAAGATTAGGGAAGGACTCTGTTTGGAGGTGATATTTAAGGAGGTAACCCGAAAAACAAGAGATTGACTATCTGAAAGAGTGGAGGGACAACCTTGCCAAACAAAAACAATGCCGCATGCAAAGTTCCCGATGAGGGACTCCTAAAGGAAGTGAGAAGAGGTGGTTGAAACATAGTGAGGGAGGAGAGAGTGACATTAGATGAGTTTGAAAGGCGCACAGGACCAGGTCATACAGGGTCTTGTTTGGCCACTGCATAGAGTGGGATTTCAGTCTATGGGTAATGAGAAGCCTTTGGAAATTTTCATCAGGAGAATGACTGGAACTGATTCCTTTCCAGCTACTTTGAAGAAAGTGGTTGCAAGGGACAAAATAGAAGCAGAGACAGCAGATAGATAGCAACTATGGTGGGCCAGGCATGGACTAGGGTGGTGAAACTGGGATGGAATGGAAAAGAGCATACTGGTGAGACATTTCTTAATGGTCTGGATATGCGGCTTCAAGGAACGGGAAGGGTCAAGGAACAGTCTTATAAAAAGACAGACCTTCCCTTGTATTGCAGTGAACATGATACACACAGTTATGGTATTTGAAATGCCTATTAGGGAAGTCAAGTAAAAATATCAAGGGGTTGAGAGCAACACTCCCAAACAAAGCAGAGAATGGAACACCACGTGTCTGGTGGACAGAACAAGGATTTCAGTCACCTCGGTTGGCACGGTGTAGCCACAAGAGATCATTTAACCTCTCAAATCTCCCCTTCCTTCTCTGTCTGGCAGGACTGCAACAATGTTTAAGTGCTCTGGAATCAGACTTCCTAGGTTTTAATGTCTGGCATTTTCACTTACTTTCTGAGTGCTCTGAGACAGCTGCTACTAACTTCTTTTCACACTAGTTTCCTAATCTGTAAAGCCTGAATAGGAAGAATCCCTCCATCTTGCATTTACCATGTGGGTTTGAAAGTGTGTAATGCACTTAAAACAGTGACTGATGCATAGTAAACATTAAATAAATATTTATTGCTAGCCTCTGTGAAATAGATTTTTATGATGATTAATTGAGAAAATGTGTGTGTAGAAGAGAAAAAAAATTATTACTTTAAGATTTGCAGAATATCTCTGAGAGAAGGGATCATCAATGTTTTAGAATACCCTTTTCTCCGATGTGTTTATTTTTGAAGATGAGGCATTATTAGGGCTCCACTGAGAATGAATCAAAGAGATTCTAAACTTTTGCATAAGACAGGATTGGTTAGAAGGAACTAGAGAGAGGAGGAAGGAAATGTTGATGGAGGGAAAGGGAGTCTCAGGAGCAAGGCAGGAAGCTGTAGCCTTATTAGAAGAGAACAGTAGAAATTCCACCATCGTTGTCCCAAAACACCAATAAATCTGCTAATTACGTACTTGAGTTGGTGCTTTTAAGGATCAGCCTTCTAGGTGGTCTAGAAGGACCATACGGAAATGGTGAAAGGAGAACACACACACACAAGGCAAAGCAGTTACAGAGAAATATGAATTACAAATGTTGAACACATTTTACTGTATCTGGCAAAATGGGAGCATTCAATAAATATTAATTTCTCTTTTTGATTGAGGTAGAAGATGTAATTGCTGACTTGGGGTAGTTAACAAATTGGTTGTGAGTACAATAACTATAGGCATAAAATTATTAGAAAAACATACTTATGGGTGGGCAATGGTGGCTCAGTGGCATAGTAGTTCTTGCCTACCATGCCGGAGACCTGGGTTGGATACCCCGTGCCTGCCCATGCAAAAAAAAAGAAAAAAAAAAAAATATATATATATGCATACATATAAAATATCAAATCATATGGTAAACAAAATAGTTATTCTAGAGTTCAGAAAAGTCAGGAATCAATCAAGAAATGCTCTGGATTAATTGAGAAAAACTTCTGAATTGGATTGAATATGGAATGTGAATGACGTCTTGCATATGTTAGATGTCCAATCCATATTTACTTAAAAGAATTGAAAGAGGGGGGAAGAAGGGTAAGAATCACATTCCAAATGGAGGTAAAAAGGAAAAAGGGATGGAATGTGTTTTGAGTTGTTAAAGCTGCCTCAATGCAATATACCAGAAATGGAATTTCTTTTATAAAGGGGATGTATTAAGTTTCAGGTGTACAGTTCTGATGCCATGTCCAAATGTCCAAACTAAGGCACCCAAAGAAAGATACCTTGACTCAAGAAAAGGGTCGATGACATTCAGGGTTTTCCTATCAGCTGGGAAGGCACATGGTGATGTCTGCTAGTTTTCTTTTCCAGCTTCTTCTTTCAAACAGCTTCCCCAGGGGGATTTCCTTCCTGCATCTCTGAACATCTTTCTCTGTGATGGCTCTGGAGCTTTTCCCAAAATGGTTCCTTCTTAAAGGACTCTAGTAAGTGACCCCCACTGAATGGGTAGAGATGCATCTCCATGGAAACCACCTAATCCGAAGGTCCCACCCTCAACTGGGTGTGTCACATCTCCATGGAAAGAATTTAATCAAAAAGTTCCCACTCTAAATAATGGGTCTGTCTCCACAAAATTGGATTAGGAAAAAGAACATGGTTTTTCTGGGGTACACAACAGTTTCGAACCAGCACAGAATGTCTATTAGAATGCCATATTGGGCATGATTGAGTGACCGATATGAAATCATTCTAGTTTCTTGAGCAGAGAACAAACATGTTCTTAAAAAGATGACCTTTAAGGAGTTAGCAGACTAAATCATAGATTGAAGAGAAAAATGAAGGAAAACAAAGATCCAGGAAGGAGTTGGGTGCAGCAATTCTGGCTGAAGTGGTGAAAATCTGGACTTGGTTATTGGCAGTAAGAAAGGGAGGAATGAGTAGTTCTGATGTTGAAATAAAATCATGAGCTGGGGAAAAACAGCCGGCATGGGGACTGATGGCAATAAGTAAATTAAATTCAAAAGTATAGCACAATTGGTGATAAAAACACATACAAGTAATTTGTTTGCCTTACTGTACTTTTTACCCTAAATATGCCTTATAGTTCTGCTTTTTTTGTCATCTAGTGCCTCGTGTGGTCTTATTCCATATGTCAATTATTGCTGGCATATGGAATCACTACTTTATTGCACCCAAAAACTTGCTCACTGCATTCCAGCTGTTTCCTAGTCACCCACACTAATAACTAAACTATGCTGGATGAAATTCTCTTGTGCTGAGAAATCTATCTAAAGTGAGTAAGATTCTCTTTTAATGTGTGCGTAAAGCAGACCCTTTTATGCCCTAAAATGTATGCTTCCCTGAAGCGGTGGTACAAATGACTCTTGGGGCTTCCCACATCATTACCACTCCATCAATGGGGGTAAATTGATTGCATGATCCAGGTGGTTTCTTGGTTTCTCAAGAGCTCAGTAAGGTGCCTTGGAGTTGGCATTCTAGAAAGTTCCAGAGAATGAGTTTTTGAAAATGTGGAAGAGAAGGTTCTGTTTAAAAAAATCCCCTCTCCCCATTCTGCGGCCATTTTCAGTGCTGCTCTGCTTTTCGCTCTGGCCCGAGATTATGGCACCTTTGCCAAACCTTAAGATTCGTCTAGACCAGCGCTGTTCAAAAAAGACTACAATGTAACAGTGCGCATTTTAAAATTTTCCAAAAGCCACACTGAAAAGTTAAAAGCAGCAAGTGAAGTTAACATTAATAACATATTTTATTTAACCCAATAAATCTAAACATTATCATAGCAACATGTAATCAATATAAAATTATTAATAAGACATTTTACATTGCTTTTTTTTCACACTAAGTCTTCAAAATCTGGTTTGTATTTTACACTTAGAACACATATCAATTTGGTCTAGCCACATTTCAAGTGCTCAGTAGACGTAGTGGAGTTTTAGATTTAAAGTGAAGTTAAAGTTTTCTATTTGCAAGTCAGTGGCAAACTTGGAATTCTTTTATTTTCTCTTATATTTCTCTATAGCTGATAAAACAAATATTTTGTGGGAATAGGTAACACACAATACTGGGGTTTTTGTCCAAATCCCTTCTTCAGGGCCAGGGCATCCCTACCCTTGGGGCTGGGAATGATGGCTGCTGACAGCTCACAGCTGCCTCCCTTGCAGGGACTTGCCTTAGCCTGGGGAGGAATGGTTATCCATTTGGGGAGTGGCCCAAAGCAAATAACTGGCCAGTGAAGGGATTGTATTTTTCTGTCCCCATTTGCTCCACGAAGAACACCCCTGAAGGGCCATCCTGGCTTGTGAGGTCCCTGCAGTGTTGCCTGAGGCCTCCCTTGCGATGGCGGTGCGGGTCAGCTTTGCGGTGCGGGTCATCTTGGCGGTGCGGGTCAGCTTTGTGGTGCGGGTCATCTTGGCGGTGCGGGTCAGCTTTGCGGTGCGGGTCAGCTTGGCGGTGCGGGTCATCTTGGCGGTGCGGGTCAGCTTTGCGGTGCGGGTCAGCTTTGCGGTAAGGGTCAGCTTTGCGGTAAGGGTCATCTTGGCGGTGCGGGTCAGCAATCCAGCCGCCTTCAGTTCTGTACAGGTGTATCTCCTGAAGGCAGTCTCCTCCCCACACCTCCATGCTCCCAAATCTCCTTTTCATCTCTCCATCTCCTTACAGGTAAGGCCAAATATAAAGTAGTTTCTCCCGCCCATCAAAAGCAAAATTGTAAGTCGCGCTTTAGGCAAGGAGGGGAAGAAGCAGGGGCCAGTCTTCCACTCAGTCCTGTGCATTGTATTTCCTCACCTGTGAGCAAGGCGAGACCCTTCCTCTGACCCTCCTACCTTCGTGTCCGTTGGCTATCTTTGTCTTTCCTTTCCTATATCTGTCTCTCAGAAGCAAAGCGACAACTGAATGAAAGACCTGGTCAAAACTGGGATCCAGTCAGCCGCATAGGTTCGAAGCCCAGGAGCTAACATTTTCAAAATGGAGGGAAAACATGCAGCTATCTTAAGGATAAGGAGATTTGGGCATAAATAATGCTTCAGGTCCTGGGAATATGTTTGAACATATCTGATGCTGCACATTGGATATTTCTATCCGTTGAGCAAAAGCAAAACTAGAGTCCGTCATGCAAAGTCTAATATGACCCCTCCTGTACTCAAGAAAAGAACTTTTATCCTTTTACATAAAAGGATAGATGGGAAATCTATATAGGAAATGGCAATTTTGTTTTTATTTTCCCACGTTAGTGGGAACAAGGCTATCAAAGAATAAATGATTGATGCCTCAATATCTTCCTTGATCTTTTTCCTTCAAATTATTTTCTCTGCAGTCTATGATTTAGCCTGTCATAGACGTCTTTTCTAAAACATGTCACTCCACTGCTCAGGAAACTAAAATGACCGTTGTGTTGATTACCCAGTGTAAGTTCGTATGGCTGTCCAATATGACATTCAACATATGTTTATTTTCCTCTTCCTTCTTTCTCATTACCATCATTTGGAATTCCCTTCCTACCCTTCTCCACGTCTTTCAATTCCCTTAAATGAGTATGGCTTGAACACCGAGACATTATTCAAATTCATGCTTAATCTTATTGAGAAGCTTTTCTCAATTAATACCGCACCTTTCTCAATTGGTCCCTGACTTTTCTGAATTCTAGAATAACTGTAGTTTATATACCACATGATTTCACGCTTTTTTATATACTCAATTCATTGGGCACTTGGAGAGGAGGAGAGAAGACTTTTGGTAGGAGACAGGATTCTCACAGAATATCACTTGCATGCTAATTTATCACTAATGTGAGTAAGGCCAGACTTCTTAGGTTTTCAAGAGAAAAATAATATGCTACTGTGAGAAAAAACTGAACTTGCTCTCACTTTCAGTGTTTTCCAAAACAGAAATTGTGGTCTTTAGCTCATACCTCACCATGGCCAGCAACAGTGGCCAGTCACATAATAATATAGAGCAATAAATTAATGCCTAGACAGATTGTGTGGTTCCATGGAGTTCACCTTCGCCAGCATATCCTTTTTCTACTTGCTACTTCCTTCACTCTCCTTCCCAACTCCCTCCCTTGAAATAGTTCCATCGACTGAGCCTAGAGGAGGTGACTGCATAAAATGGAAACTTGCTACATCAGAGTTTGTGCCAATTGGAGGACAAGCCCAATCCTTCAGCAGCCTGATGTCCAAGTCAGTCTGCAGGCTTTCCAGAGCCCAGAAGTACCCATAGGACTCCCTGGTTATACCAGGGAAGCTTTATCACTAAAACTGATGGTTATAGCAAATTGTTGGCCAATAATATTGTAAATCACTTGTCAAAGGATAATCCTGCAATTCTGGCAAATGAATTACACAAAGACATCACAAGATTTCTAAAAATTTAATCAAGTGATTGCTTTTGTAATTCATTACTCTGTACAATATCCCAATGCTATCATGTATAGTCTAAAAACTACAATTAGCAAAAAGATTATCAGGGTGGTACACAATCAGTATTGATTAAACTGTGCATTCATTGAAATTTAACCAATTAGAATGTCAAAAAGAAGTGGACATGGTGTTCAACTAAATCTCACTTTACTAATCCATAAAACAGATACTTCTCGTAAATAGCTAGTAATCTTTCCTCAGTTCTCAGGAAAAAAATAACTGAATAGCTGCAGTGAAGTCTCCTATTACTAATTCTCCAAGTTATAAAGAACAACCCTGCAATTCATGTTGAAAGGCACCTTGAAGCAGTAGCACAAGGATTAAATGACCATTGTTAGATAACAAAGGTTAATGTCTGATCATTTAACAGCAATGAGCTTGGCCTTTTCCTGATCACACCTGGAGGTGCTCTCCTTGAGTGTTATCTAGCTTAGGCCCAAGGTGGGCAGCAGGAGAGCATCATAGCCTCTAGATCCTCCCTCATTCATTCATGCATTCACTTAGGCTGGCAGCTTATCCATTGAATGCCTATTTTATGCCAAGCACTGGAACTAAACCTTTGGGATACATAAGTGAAACAAGCAAAAATACTTGCCCTAATGGAACTTTATGTGGAGGAATGAGGCAATTAGCAATACAAATAATAAATAAATAAATATTACAGGGTATTAGAAAGTGTTAAGTTTTATGGGAAAAAAAGGTAGGGTAAGGGAAACTGGAAGTTCATGGGGGTTAATTTTAAATGCGTGATCATATTGGGTGTCATTGAGAAAGTAGCATTCTAAGCAAGACTTGGTCCTGTTTGGGTAGTGTCTTTATTCTTTTCCCAACCATAAACCTTATTTTACTGTCATTCCTTTTATCTTTCCTAATATCATTCTACCAAACACACTAGAAGTATTTATGTGTAGGCTTATGATTAAATAGACCTCAGGGCCAGTTGATTTTTTCATGACAGTCTATTATTTATCTCTTGAAACCCTAAGAGGCCTTATTTATGGTTCGTAAGGTAGATACCTAAATGATGTGCTGTGAGATGTGCTACCAGAAATTCTGTCTCATCCTCTCCTAGTCCCTTTGCCATTTTAAAATCTGTTTCCTGAAGAAGTAGCATAGCCTTCTTCAAAGTTGAAGCATGTGAATTCACCACTGTTAAATATTAAATAAATAATGTTTATTGCTTTACATCAAAATTTGCAATCTTTTGGGATTCTCTTTTAAAATTCAAATTTTGCCATGGGAATAACAATGAAGGAAAAAAAAAACATGCAACTTTGTGATGGAAAAGACTGCATCTGTGGCATGGCTGTGGAGAGGGGATCTCAGGCTTATACAAGTGGCCAGAGTCCAAATGAGACATTTGGTTGAGGTGGGCTGTGGGCCAGGAGGTGGGGGATAGAGAGAGTAGAAAGAGATAGGCCATGCAAGGATTGGAGCAATTTTGTCAGGGCTTGAACTGGGCCGAGGATACTTTGCATAATAAATACACAGAAATATTTTTTACTTCCACAAAGATACATGTTCTCATACATTTTTTCCAGAGCAACTGGCATTCCAATCTACTTTTAATTTTCTCACCAAGACCACTTTTTGACCTCCAGTGGAATGGCATACCAAAGATGGCGCAAGTTGGGAGGTGAGTGTCTGTTCCTAAGCATTGTGATAATACAAAGCAGATTGACTTTTACTGGGTTTTATTATTGTTTGCAAATATGCTGCAGACAACACACTCCTCTATTATCTGCTTCCAGGGCAGACCACTCCCACTAAATCCCATCTTGGTGCACATTTCTAGAGATTCTACTATCTTACACATGCATTAACATTTTCTTCTTCCCCCTCCAGAAAGAGGACCATATTATACACCCCAGGTAACATTTTGTGGACATTTTTCATGTCAACAAACCTAGACCTACATCATTATTTTCACATGCTCCATAATTTGTCTCATTCCCCCAGATGCACTTTTAGATTGCTTTCAGTTTCTAAATATTGTAAACTGAGTTTCAACAAATGCTCCTGTTAGTATATCTTTGTACACTTAACCAATTTTGTCACCCTTAAAGTATAAGAAGTAGAATCCTAGAACTAGAATTCTAGAATGCCATAGTATTGATATTTACTCCCAAATTGCCCTTCAGAAAGTGTGTTTCCTCCTTTCCTCTGCCACCAGCTGACTATGGGAGTGCCAGTGTCTTTGCACCCTTGCTACAGATGGGTAGCTTCGGTCTTTTTAATCTCTGCTAATCCAATAGAGGAAAATTATCCCTGTTTGTTTTTTTTTATTTTTCATTTCATTGATTTCTAATAAAATATAGCATTTTAATTTTATTTAATATTTACCTTTTGTGAATGTGCATGGGTGACATGCCTGCTTTTGTCCTTTGCCCAGTTTTCTATCGTGCTATGTAGGAAATGTTCCAATGGAGGGAGAAAAGATGCTGAGAACAAATTTTACCTACTGTCAAAGAAAAAAAAATGGTCCAGACCATGTGAAAGAGGCAAGGAAGATTATATTCATAACTACCAGGGTGGGGAAAGAAAGAACTCAACTCAGTTGAAGCAAAGAACAGCAGTCTTTTTAAGGGCTGGTGTGGGTTAGTGGAAAAGCACTAGAAATTAGTAAGGGAGTTTGATTACTGGGATGGATGAGTGATTTACTTAGGTTGAAATTAGGACCACTTGGTTTGGAATGTTTTCCTCTGCAGTAATCAGGGTGGTCTCTGTCCTAGAAAGGGAGGGAAAAGGAAGTAAAAATTACATTAATTGGAGTTTCTCTGGCACCTAGATGTTGTAAAGCCTGAGGTGAGAGGGAGGTCAGGAGCCTGGAGTCAGGAAAAAGCCTATCTAAGGTTTAGTTCAACTAGAGGGAAGTTCTTTCTTCTTGGTCCCTACTTAAGAGTCGACTTGCCAATATCCATCATGTGAATTTGTAGACAATTTCTTTGAACTTCTGAAATTATATGAGAAATCACATGGCTTACGTATTTCTACCACTATAACCATTCCCCTCCTACAATGTATGGTCAGTACCATTCGGACATGACATGGCAAAGACGGTTGTGTGCAGCCCCAGTTCCTCTCCTGGTCATCACAGACCAGCTCCTTTGACTTCAACTCCTAGCACTTTCCAACTTTCGTTAGATAAATCTTTATTTTTACACTTGTCAAATTTTGTAATTTCACTAATGATAAGAAGTCTTGTGTAATTTCTCCATAGTGAATTCTAAATATTTAAAATTTAAAATGTGAAAGAAACCGCCTTAAATTATTGTGACTCTTGAACCAAGTAGTTTGGTAGAATGACATTTCTTTCTCTGTGGGTCCAGTACTACTTTTCATGCTGCTCAGTGGAGAATGTTCTTAAGATTCTACTTTTATATTCCATCATTTTCCATCATTTGCCTTCATCATTTATGTGATTATTGAGACTCTTTTGGTTACAAGTGCTAGGAAAGGTAACCCAAGTTAAAAAAAAATTGTTCAAAATATGGAAAAAAAAAAAGATCAAAACAAACAAAATGTGTTCACTAAAAAAAAAAATTTGATCTGATTCTTCAGAAGTAGCTGGAGACCAGGGCCCATCATACACTGTTGTTAGTATCTTGTTTGAAAAGACCAGATTTTTTAAATCTCTTGGCCGAACTTTGCCCTCTTCTGAGTGATGACTCCAGTAGTTTGTTCTCCCTTTCGCTGAACTATATAATTCCTTTCTAGGAAATCATGTTTGGGATGTAAACTTTCCGAGTTCTCATACATCTGACAATTCCTCTACTCTGCCCTCATGTTTGACTGGTATCTTGGTTAAGTAGGTTCTAACTTGACAAGGATTTTTTCTCAGGAAATTTGAAAACATGACTCTATTGTTTTGCAGCATCTAATTGGTAGATGGCAACTTTTATGTCTGATTCTTGCTTCTTTTGTAAGTCACCTGTTTTTCTCCTCAGAAGCATTGCACCTTCTCTCTTTATAATTAATTGTTCTGGAATTTCATAATTATATGTAGGTATAGGTCTGTTCTTATATTTTGTGCTGGGCATTTTGTGGACCATTTCAGTCTTCTTCAGCTTTGGGAAGTTCCCTGTATTCATTCTATAGTAATCTTTTTATTTTTCCTTTGCTTTTGGACATTTCTTCCTGGAATTCCTATTAATTGGATCATCAACTTCCAGGATTTATAGTCTATGTCTCTTATCCTTTCTATTATATTTCCACCTTTGCCTTTCTGTTCTATATTGTGAGAGATTTCCTCAACTTTGCCTCTCAAAACTTATATTTATTATTTTAACTTTTGTCAGTCATATTTTCAATATCTAAGAAGCTCTTTGAGATGTTCCTTTTCAGTAACCTGGTGACTTAATTTGTGGCAGTATTTTGTTGAATCTCACTGAGGATGCTAATTTAAGCTTTTTAAAAAGTATTTTTTTTGTTTCCAGAAGTATCTCCATAGGCATTCTTTTTTGTTTTCCTTGAGTGTCATATTTTCCTATGTGTTAGTCTCCATGTTTTTATTCTTTTTTTCTTTCATGTTTCAGGGTTTTGATTCTTGTTGGTTTTTTGTTTGTTTGTTTGTTTTAATTATCATTCTTGTCTTTTTATTCTTGGGTTTTGTAAGAGATATAAGAATGAGACCCTGGTATGTAGAGACAACGGTTTGGGGCCTGTCAGCTGATGGGTTTTAAGACAAGGTCAGGCAGCCATTAAACTAGAGAAATTGAATTTACTCTGGTGCACTAACTCTCATTCTAGCTCCTCTGATACTCTCCAGGAACTATTTAATATGTCTTGAAATTGTATCCAATTTTTGCCTGGAATAAATACTCAGCTGCAGATTTTTCTGCACCCAGAAGGGAAGGGTCCATATATGGACTCTGACTCGACCTCTTTTGTTCAGCCTCATTTCTCTACCAGCCCTGATGGTTGAGCCCTCAATTCCGTAACTGTTCCATGCTTCTCTCAGGTAGATTTGTCCCTTTCTATTTGTGTTCCAGACAGCTGTTATTTCTGCCTTACCCACTGATGCTGTCCTTTTCATTCCCTCCATTGTTGGGTCTGTATCATTTTAGTGCCTTTACAACCAGTTTAGTGGAATTTCAGAAGGCAGAGGTAGAGTTCATGTTCAGTCTGTCATCTTGAGTTTGAAATCTCTCCCACTCTTTCATAACGAGTTTGAAATGTGGCTCAGGGTATTTGTCCACTGCAAACGTTGCCATAATTTGGGTTGAATTAAATTTCCCAGTAGGCATTGCAGGCAACACTATCACCTCTCACTGCTTTGCCAACTATATCGCTAAGTACCTGCATTTCTCTCCCATATCTCAGCTTCCCCCTTCCAAAACCATGACCCCGGCTTACCAGCACCCTGAGCTGAAATCTTCAATGGAAATATGCTAATGTCTGGTTTACTTCCACTCTATCACTCAGTAACTGCCATGACACATACTCAGGTCCTCATCTGTAAAATGAAGATAATAATAGTAATAATATTCTGAGGATGAAATGATTTAAATTGTTTAGAAAAGTATCTGGGTCAATTAAAGTACTCAATAAACCTGAGCTAGCGTTAGTAATAGTCTCTAATCTAAAGTGCTAGTGAAATAGCAGTGTATTTTAATGTTATACTAAAGTATATAAGGTTCTTACACATTCAATTTATACTAGTTTTCTCAGTGACTAACCACTTTTAAGGATGTGCGATATTTGCATTTTTAACTCCGAGTGTCGATTTATTTTCTGTGTTTTTGGATCTTCAGCACTCAAAGAAATGGATTGTTTTTCCAGTGTTATTTTTTAATTCCATTTTAATAGTTAACTCTTTGGACCTACAAGGAGAACATACCCTAATTATAATAAAACGATGAATCACTGGCATCTAGTGGCATTTATTAAGGCAATAGGTTGTAATTACAAATTAGGAGGCATGTTGCTGCATATTCTCCCCTTATGTGACAATTGTGGGCTTAGAAATTAGATCAAACCCCAAAAGTATTTTAAACTTCATCTTTTCTTATTGATGTTATGGTAAGGTGCTTCTGCCAAATCTGTAACTATGTGATAGTACTTACGAGATTTAAAGAGCCCAGGATTCTTTGTAGCTTAAATCTCAAAATCTCTTGATGATGGGTGTTCTGAGAATCCCTTAAACAAGTTCACAGAGGAAGACCTTTTAATTCAGGCAAACTAGACCTACTGCTCCAATTACTAGACTTTTATTTCTAACAAAACTCGAACCAAATTAACGTTTTGGGCATAGTCCATGTACAATGTCTTTTGAGACATATGTGACAATGTACTGTGAAGATGTGTGGATCGTGCGCATTTGGCTCTAATGATTCTCCCATCACAACTGAAAAATTAGTGAGATATCAATTAAAATTTTTAAAGTATACATTACTTTGGAAACAGCTCCAGGCAGTATCACAAAGATGCAATTTAATATAGAAACACAGGGTCCTATTATAATCTTGGACAATGTACCTAACTTTTCAGAGGCTCTATTTCCTATTCAGTAAATGAGTTTGGGTTTGGGTTAAATGAAATAATTTTTTAGAGCACTTTGTGTATAATAGTGAACAAGAGATATTTATCAAATATGAGGAATCAAACAGACAGAAATAGCTTTCTTGGGTACAAATTATTTTAAAGACTAAACAAATCAAGGCTAATATATTAGTTCTCCCTCTGCCCTTATACCTCTCACTTGACATCTGTCCTTGAATAATTTGTCCTAAGCTTTTGGTGGAGAGGGCATCCCTTTTCCTCTATCTCCCATCTCAAATAAAAAGAAAACATACTCCTTTATGCTGTCATCATGTTCTTACCTTATTCTCGGAATGTATAGCTGATGTGTTTTCTGAGAGAACTTCTAAATCAAAACCATTTTTGGCAAAGATACCATGGCTATGACTAAATATTCTAGTAGCTTCTCTTGGTAGCCTAAAGATAAATTTTATCGCTAACTTAATTCAGTGGGCTTACTAGAATGTGATCATATTCCAAATTAAAGCTTATAAGATCCATCTCTGGAAAAAGCTCAGTTGAGGCTCTACTATCTTAATTCTTGCCCTTGACTTTTACAGGCCAAAGTTCTCCCTTTTGTTTTTGTAACATCCAAATGGATTCAGAGTTCATTTCTGAGGAAAGTCCCAATCCTGAGAAAGGGGCCTTTTCATTAAAGATTATGAACATGTGGCATTGTTGTCTTAGTTTCCTAGAGCTACTGTAAATATGTACGAGAAACTGGATGGCTTAGAAAACAGAAATGTATTGTCACAAAGTTCTGGAGGCTGGATGTCCGAACTCATGGTTGTCAGAAGGGCATTGCTCCTTCTGAAAGCCGTAGGAAAAATCTGTTCCTTTGCTTTTCTCCTGGCTTCTGATGGTGGCTGGCAATTGTGGAGTTCCTTTTCTTGTAGCACATCAGTGTCTGCCCCAGCTGTTAGATGGCGTTCTCCTGGCATCTGTCTGAATGGGACCAATTATCCCCCTCTTATAAAAGCAACAGTCGTATTGAATAAGGGCCCACCCTAATCTAGTTTGGCCTCATTTTAACCAAATCCCATCTTTAAAGATCTTGTTTCCAAATATAGTCACATTAAAAAAAAACCGGGGTTAGACTTGAGCATTTCTTTTTTTTTGGAGGACACAATTCAACCCATAACAGACTTTTACTCTCAATCCTTCACCCCTGTCCATGAAGAAATCCTTAACTAAACAGGGTACTCTTTCCCACTAAGTGCAAACTGAGCCTCAAAGCCATTCTCATCAAAAGCTCGGGGAAGCAAAAAAATGAGCAAATATATAAAAATTAATCTACCACCCCGGGACTAGAATGTGACCATGTTGAGGACACAGACTGATCTTATGCATTTTTGTCTTCCTGAAAAAAATGTTTGTTGCATGCTAACTAGTTGTATAAAATAAGAATATTATTTTTTTTTTAAATATTAGCATAACATTTTAATTTTGACTGCAACAAGAAGAGAAAACCAGTGAAGATGATTTATAATATTCAAAAACATCCGGATATTTGTGGGAACCCTTGTTAGATGAAAATTAGAGAACTTACATATTAACTCAAAGGAATGGACACGTGTAACTCTGTTATAAATAATATATCCCTAACCCATGAAATCAGATGGAAAAACACTCTTGACATTTTTATGTTTATAGTCAGCCTCATTTTTCTTTAAACATTTCAAACCAGTAAGAGCTTGCCAGAAGTTATAGTTTGAATCACCCAACCTTCCAAGGAAAAAAAATAAACAAAACTAAATAAACATGTTTCACCCTTATAATTTTTCTCCCATACTAACATTTGCAGCTTATACTGATTCCTCTTAAAGCCCATTAAATGGGTCTCCTGAGGACAACCCATTGGCTGTAGAATCCTACCTGGTGCTCAGATCAGTCACATGTGGATGCATTTTTAATTGCTCCAGCTAATAACATCCACTTTAATTACACCCTAATTATTAATCACAGTCAGTTTCTCTCTAGAACATAGAGTCTTGGAGATCATCTACTAAAACACACATGTGCACTTCAGGGCTTTGGCAGGCTCGGACAATTTCTGAGAACCCACTGGGTGAATGTTCCAAAGAGGGTAATCAGTCTGAGAGAGCCCACATGGCAGCAGTTTGTTCAGGACCTGGCTGGTAATACACTGGATTTGAGGATGTCACAATCACATGGAGAAGCCTACAAGTGTATAGGATAACTTGGATATGATTCTTAATGAATGCTTCGGTTTGTAAAAACTGGCCCCATCAACTGCAAAGGGGAGGCCTCATCCAGAAGCTGGGTGGCTATGTCTCTTTGCCAGTAAGTGCTTATTGACTCATTTTCCTAAGAATTTTCATAAGGCTGGAATTCAAGGAGGGGTGTCTGGGGAAAGTCTGAGAGGAAGTTCAGGAGCCGCTATCCTGCTCTTTGCTGGAAAAAGCCTCTCACTGTAGCCCGACCAGTTGATTAAAGCAAACAGCCACAGGATTTCAGTAATGTTTCTTGATTAATTTTCATGAACAGTCTATGAAAAGGCACCCTGAACTCTGTTTTAAGTTTGGATCATTATAAACTCCCTATAGAAGAAAATCATTAGTGGAGACACTAAAGAAACAGTAGGTTAGCAATTGTGTTTTATGGACTCACAGACTCTATCCACGTATTGCATTGAAGCAGCCAGAATCCTCAAAAAAATTGCTTTTGTGAAAAAAAAAATGAGTCAATATTTTACTGAAGCTGTTAAGTTGACCAATTGCTTTGTAATTATGTGGATTTAGCCCAAATGAAGCTGCACATAAAGCTTTCTTCTCTTTTCAAATGCTTTTTTATTTATTTTAAGGGCTTTACAATTACTAAATACCCTCTGCTCCCAGAAAATATTCTAACAGAGAAGCGAAAATAGCACTTTTGCAAAGCCATTTCCATTCTTCAAAAGGTCTGTCGGTAAATTATTCCTACTGATCTTTCCATCTTTCTAGCCTGTGCGTACACACCTAACCCATACTAAATTTCACCAGATGGCATTTTATTTCTTTAAAGTAAAGCAGTCGTGGGTTTAGACAGTTGAATTTTTAAACTTCTGTATTTACTGAAAGTGCATATGGTGCTATATGGACAAAGAAATTGTGCTGAAAGAAAAACATTTCTGTCTGCAGTACCTTATAATCTCCCAAAGAAAGAAAAAAGTGCAGTCATATGGTGTATTTCTCACAAAATCCTATGTGGCTTCAATTTTCTTCCTCTTTCTTGCTAAAAGTTCGAGCTATGTATCATGTACATGCCTGGAAAATTGTATTAATTTAAATTCTTCTGTTGGTTGCAAATAGAAAAGTTACATGAAAGCTAGTGGCTTGTCAAAGTGATCCGTGAGTGATTTCTAGAAGAAAATAAAACGTAAACCAGAACTTGTTAAAAAAAAAAATGTTTAAAAACCTCTGTATATCAACGTAAGCAGATGTGGGTGTAGAATTTACAAAGATGAGAAGGCTATAAAACCTCCCTCGAACCATTCACAGTTCATTTCAAGGCCAAGAACGCCCCCAAAATCTGTTTCTAATTTTACAGAAATCTTTTGAAATTTGGCACGGTATTCAAAAGTACGTGGAAAAAAATAAAACAACTTTGTCCTGGCTTCAGCTTCCAACTAGCAAGACAAACTTGCTTCTTTTCAACGTTTTTCACAGATCCAGTGACCCACGCTCTGAAGCTAGAATTAACTAACTTTCAAAAACATCTGGAAAAATGAAGGTTAGTATATACAACCTTTGGAATTGCTAAAGAAAGAGGGCTGGCTGGATTGAGTGTGATTGGAATTTTCTATTGTTTAGAAGGTGAGGATTTATACATACGTATTTACTTCCTGCAATGAGCTGGGGTTGTTCTAAATATACTGTAGAAACATTTGTCCTTGCAGAGTTGGAGGAATTCCAGCAATTATTGCCAGATCAGTAGAAGACAATCAAAAGCTCTGTGGAGAGGGAGAAGTAGGATTTAGGTGTAAACAAAATCTTGCCATTTCTTCTCTTTAGCAGAAACTGTGTATATGCTTAACTTTTTTTATTTTATATAGACATGGTTAAAAATTGTATTTGGAATTGCCACTTCTGCTGTGCTTGCTTTATTGGTGATGTGCATTGTTTTACGGCCTTCAAGAGGTAAGGATTTTCTGTAATTTACTCCATCTGCCTATAATAGCTTGGAAAATACAGTAATGCATGGTCACAAGTGAATTAACATTCCCTAAGTGCTTATTTTCCAAAGTAAGTCTATTATTTCTAAGAAAATGTAGAAGCCCATAGATATGTCATTTTGCAAGACCAGAAATACTGAAGAATTTAAAACACCGATAGGAAAAGGAACAGAGCTTGCATCACCCCCACACCCCTCCAAAATCTATGCTAAATTTAGAGACAATTTTTTGAACTAACCTCACTTTTCATTATTAGGTTTTCCTCATGGAAAGCAAAAATGAGTTAAGAACGGAAAAGTTAAAACAGCCTATGGAGGTTTTTGTTGCTGAAATGGTCTTTCCAGAAATTTAGGGACGAAGTTGAAAAATAGAGGTTTTAGGAACAGCTGTATAGAAAAAAGAAATTTTTGGTCTAAGATTTAGTAGCAATGAACAATAAATTTGTTTTGGAAGATATAATATGACTAGTGATAAGTCAGTTCTTTTTTTAAAAGGCCTAGGTTAACATTGATCTCTCATCACTAAAAATTGGAAGATACTTTGCACTAATATTGGAACCAGTTTGAATTTAAATTAAGATTGTACATAGAGAATTCAGTGAAGTTAGGGGAATAATTTTTAATGAAAATATTTATGAACAGGAGTTTAAACTTCTAAAACAGGGGAAAAATGACGATAGCAGATCAAAATGCCCCAGAGAGTCTAGGTGTAGGGAAAGTTTGTACCAGCGGATATTAAAAGCTCATGATAGCTAAGATGAGAAATATCTTTGGTTACAAGTTAACTGATGGTAAAGAAGCATCAATGATAAGACTTCAGCTGAAAACTGTATGACCCCTGAATAATCTGCTGCTTTAAAAATAATGAGGAAGAGAAAAGGGTTTTGAAAAATTCAAAATGCTGGTGGGATTGTCACAGAATTAAAAAAAAAAAAAAAAAGATGAAGAGACTGACCAAAGAGGCAAAAGGCAATGAGTGTTCTTGCATCTTCAGTGTTAATCACTGAATATTCCTTATTCCTACTCTCTGCCAGAACAAAATTGTTCTTATGGTGTGGAGAAGTGTGCAGTATGTACAATTTTTTTTTGAGATAAAGCTGTTTTCAGGCAAGTCTTTCACCTCAAGAACTACAGGGTCACATTTCCCTCTTTACCAGCAATTGTCAGGGGCAATTGATCCTTTGGATGCAAATCCATTCAAAATTAGCTAATGATTTTTAAAGGAGCTCGACCTTACTCAAAACTGACATTTTCTTCCCCGAGAAATAAATCTTCTGAGAAACAAAAATGTATGGATTTTATTGTGAGCCCATCGTCTTCATGTCCAAATTTGAGCCATGATTTTTAGTATATTTACAAATGGTATATATGTCTATGCACATACAGACATTTGTACAAGTAAATGTGAGAAATATGTGTATAAATATACATATGTAATTCCAATCCTTACCCTCTTTCCAAATGAAATGTATAGTATATGCGTAAGTATACAGTATGAACAACACATAGTATGAAGAGCTTTATGCCACCTCTATAGTTTTCTGTTTTCAACCAACAAAATAATTCTGAGCAAAGCAATTTCTTGGTAAGATGAACTAATCAAATTAAATTTGAGATAAATTTTTAGTACTCGTTCAAAAACAGAAAAGAATCACCTAAATGCTGAGAAATATTTTTGTCTATAATATCACTCCCTTTCTAAATTTTCTGAAGCACTTCCCAGAACGTCATTTAAATAACTTGTAAATGGAATGGTCCATTCCCCTACTTTGAGACAGTTCCAGGGAAAGAAGTCCTGCTTCTCTTGAGTCAGCGCTGCAGGCAGCCCTGATGGTCCTGACTTCTTTCTCCCGTCTGTTCCCCACCCTAACAGCTACAGAATTAGCCCCAGACTGGGAGGTCAGGTCCTCTACTCTCATCTTCCCACTGCTTGATGAGAACAGGATCTGAGCTGGCAGGACAGTAGAGGGCATGGAGGAAGGGAAGTTAAGAATAGATAATGAAAAACTAACTGAAGTCCTGCTTAGGATCCACTCTTTACCACATCAGAAACCCTGGTACCTCACCTTTGTCCTGGGTGCCCTTGTATTCTTAGCCCAGGATTTATAGTCCAGCATAAGAACAATCTTCCTCTCATAAACTTAATGATACACTTAAGAAACCTTCACTCATTTAAATTAATGTGTTCATATTAATCACATCGCATCCCCACTAATCACATGCCCATCATTGTGACAGTTGTTGGGTATGCAAAGTTGGGTATGTTGCAGTCCCCTAGATTTCCCTCTGGAAACTGATCAGTTACATTGTAATGTAAATTTACATTACATTTACATTACTATGTACATTACATTACAATGACTATAAGGGACAACTTTTTGGAAAACTTCCAAAATTTTCCATTTTTCCACACATGAGATTTTATCACCTCGTTGCAAACTGTTCTTTTGGCCTTAGCCTACCTTTCTCAAGGATTCCCTTTCTCCCATCCTGCTTCCAACTTTTCCTTTTGAGACTCTTCTTCTCAAACTCATCCTTCTTATATTGAGTTGCCACCAGACCTAGAGTGGAAACTAAACTTTTCCACCTTACCCTTGTTTTTTGTTGACTCCAAAGCCAAAATTAGATCTTTCATTTCAAGAAATGTACAGAGGTCAAAAAATAATAATAGTAAAATAAAAAAAGAAAACACACACACACACACACACACACAGACACACACACACAACAACCTAAACTAAATTGGAGGGTTATAAAGGCTCCAGAATTTCTCAAGTGAATTCTTTATGGTCTTGTCTCATGATTTATAGTTTTTGGATTCATGGAACTTGGTGAAAGGAATTGTAGTAACTATTTGCCTTCTGCTTGGGCTCTACAGAATATGGAGTTTGTCACATTATGCATAGCAAACATTCAGTAACTGTTGGCTATTATTTTTCTAAAGCTCCTCACGTGCATTAGCTACTTAATAATTAGTAGCTAGCGTCTTATTGTATTCTCCAACTGAATATATATGTATACATACATAAACACACAAAGACAGAGAGTAGACCTGTGTGACGTGTATCAGCTCCAACAATGTTTTTCTTAATTCTGAAAGTAAACATCATCCCTGTTATATCCCTACCCCCTTGGACCAAAACCAACAACTATTTTGTGGAAACTTTTGTCTGTAAGGCCCACCAGCAGGTCATTGGCAACCCTAAGGGAAAAGCAAAGGTGAAAAAGAAGAGAAAAAATAAAGAAAGGGTTATGCAATGTGAAGAAATCACAAGCGCTCCTGCTCAGGGAGGGCCTCTGTGTCTCTCAGTGATAGGAGAACCATTGTGAGACCAGCCTTAGACGTCCCACAAGTCCTCTTATCTACTTTTACCGCCTTTTCTTTTATTGTTACTATTTTATAGTTGTGTTTATTGTTGCCTTGGTCCTGCAGTGTGTTATGTAAACTTTTATTAGTTTCCAATAATTAAAAATAAAAAAAATCACATAAAAATTCATACAGTTGGCTTCTCTTGAATTATCAGGCCATCTGACAACGTTGGGTCAGTCCATGGTAGTGAGTAAGAGAGAAGCAGTTGATGCCACAGTGGGCTCCTGGATAGTTCACATATTTGTCCACTAATTATTTACTGAGCACTGTCTAAACACCAGGCACCTAGGACATGACAGACCAAATCTCTGCCTTTAGGAAACGTCCAGTCTAATGGTAAACAAGTAAACAAATAAGTTAGCAGAATCTTTCAAATTGAGATGCTTCAGAAGTGTAGTAGAGCACATCTGGGGTAAGGGGTGGTCGGTGAAGCCTTCTCTGAGGCTTTGTTTGAGCTGAGACCTTAAAAACAGGAAGACACAAGCAGGGAGACAATCCTCAGTGCACTGGGGAAAGAGTTTGGAAAGTTCAAGGAATCAAGAGGAAACTGATAGCTATGAAATAAAAAAATTATTTAAACAAATCAACACAGGAAAATATGTATGTACAAATGGATTTTTTATCATATGCACACCCATTTATATGTGTGTGTGTATATGCATGTGTGCATACAATTTGTAATAATTGTGTATATATGCATGTATATACATATGTAGATACAATTTCTAGTAATCATCTACTTATCTAAATGATGATTCATATAATATATTTCAGAAGACAGCTGAAATTACATACAATTTGGATAGAGCAGAGATCAGTATTTTGTAAGAAAAATACCATTTAAAATGTCTATGTGCAGGCAGAAGTTAGTAGTAGTAGTAGTAGTAACATCAGTGGCAATACTTTTACTACTCCTATAATCTCAAAATCACATTAAAAATAATAAGATATATGTGAGATTAAATAATCTTCAGAGTAGATGTGAATATGTTTTAAAACTTGAACTTTTCTCAGTATCAGCATTCAGAATTGTGAAACAACTTCCCTCAAACATCTTAAGAGTTTTAAGCTTATTTATTCACTGTTCTTT
Organism: Tamandua tetradactyla; assembly: GCF_023851605.1. Classification (NCBI taxonomy): domain Eukaryota; kingdom Metazoa; phylum Chordata; class Mammalia; order Pilosa; family Myrmecophagidae; genus Tamandua; species Tamandua tetradactyla. The sequence continues at coordinate 133,110,363 of NC_135329.1, read as the reverse complement.
TGGAGGAAATATGGGGAAGTTAAAAGGCTGAGGAAAAGGTTCAGAAAGTTCATGGACATAAAACAGCTCTTGAGTTGAAAGTAAATAAATCAAGTTTTCAGGTTATATTTCTTTTAATTTGTACTTGGATTTTAAAATCAGAGAAGGTAAATCTTACCAAACTCTTTGAATTTTGCCAAATTCTAAATATTTTAGAAAATAACCCAAGACTTAGGATGATTCCCATTACTCCAAAAAGTTTCCCTGTCTCTAATTTCCAAAGTGAATTGAGTTACAATTTACACAAGAATATCTAGTCATATATACACCTTTAGGAAAACATGTTCTAAGGTTCAAACAGGGGTTGCAGAATCAGAAGAAAAAGTTTTTAAGAACCAGGCCGTCAACCTGAGTCTTGAAATACGACAATAATTAATGCAGTAGGTACAAATTGAAATTATCATTTCATGGTACAACTAATCAAATACTAATCAGCCTCTAAATTTTTAATTTTTTGCCAAGTGTATGCACAGAATAGAACTTATTTTTCATTTCCTTATCCTTATGAATTAACTAAAATTATATGTTAAATATAGGGTAGCTTACTCCTTTGAATAATAACAAGAATAGTATTGCTTAGTAGCTAATTCAAAAATTTTTATACAGATTATGATTTATAGTTGGTAGACAAACCTCAGTGTTAAGACTCTTTAAAGGAACAGGTTAGAACAACTGTATGTCAAAAACCTAGGTAAATTAGATGATATGAATACATTTCTAGAAAAAAACAACCCTACTAAAGCTTACTCAAGAAGAAATGGAAAATCATACAACTGAAGAGATTGAATTAGCAATTTAAAATCTTCCCACAAAGAAAAGTCCAGGCCCAGATTGCTTCATTGGTAAATTCTACCAAACATTTAAAGAATTATTAACAATGCTTCACAAACTCTTCCAAAAAAATAGAAGGGAACACTTCCCAAAGTGTTCTGTGAGACCAGAATTACCCTGATACCAAAACCAGACAGACATATCCTGAAAAGAAAACACAGGCTAATATTTCTTATGAATATAGATGCAAAAATCTTCAACAAATTACCAGCAAACCAAACCCTAGCAACAGATAGAAAGGATTTCTCCCATAATGCGAGTTTTGGCTTGACATCCAAAACTCAATTAATATAATATACTGTTGTACTAGTTTGTTAAAGCTGCTGGAATGCAATATACCAGCAATGGAATGGCTTTTAAAAGGGAAATTCATTAAGCTGCAAGTTTACATTTCAGAGGCTATGAAAATGTTCAAATTAAGGCAGCAACAAGAGGTTACCTTCGCTCAAGAAAGGCTGATGCCATCTGGAATGTCTCTCTCAGCTGGGAAGGCATGTGGCTGGCATCTGCTGAGGTCTCTGGCATCTCACTTCAAGCATCTTCCCCAAGGGCATTTTCTTCATCTCCAAAGTCTTCTGGTCTACGTGGTCTCTGTCAGCACTGAAGCTTTTTCCAAAATGGTTCCCTCTTAAAGGGCTCAAGTGAGCAGCCCCACCTTGAATGGATGGAGACACATTTCCATGGAAACCACCTAATCAAAAGGTACCACCCACAACTGGGTGGGGCACATCTCCATAGAAGCAATCAAAAGATCCCACCTAGCAATATTGAATGAGGATTAAAGGACATGGATTTTCTGGGGTACATGACAATTTCAAACCGGCACATCTGTATTCATAGAAAGTGCAAAACTCATATGATCCTCTCAATAAATGCAGAAAAGCATTTGACAAAATTCAACACCCTTTTATGATAAAAACTCTTAGACTAGAAACAGAAGGGAAAAGGAATAAGGAGTGTAAGCTAATGAGTATGGAGTTTCTTTTGTGAATTGCAAGGAAATGTTCTAAAAATCAGATTGTGACTCTGAGTATACTAAAAACCACCGAATTGTGCACTTTAAATGGGTGAATTGTTTGGTATATGAATTATATCTCAATAAAGGTACTAAAAAAGAAAAATAAAAGGATATATCCTAAATACCATTTTATTAATTATCAAAACTGTGTACATTCTCAGAATATCAAGTAGAAAGTTATTACAAATATCAGCTTTGCTATAGTAATGACCTATATTCCCAACATTTTCAAATTTTTGCTTTCAGGAATTTATTTTATGTAATATTACTCTAGCTGCCTATATATTTTTAAACTGTTTTTTTTGTTGTTGTTGTAAAATGTGCTGGTTTTGAAAGGATGTATGCCCCCTAAAAAAGCCATGTTTTAATCTAAATCCCATTTCATAAAGGCAGAATAATCCCTATGCAATACTGTATGTTTGAAACTGTAATCAGATCATCTCCCTGGATGATGTGATTTAGTCAAGAATGGTTGTTAAACTGGATTAGGTGATGATATGTCTCCACCCATTTGGGTGGGTCTTGAGAAGTTTCTGGAGTTCTATAAAAGAGGAAACATTTTGGAGAATGAAGGAAATTCAGAGAGAGCAGAGAATGCTGCAGCACCACAAAGCAGAGAGTCCATGAGCCAGCGATCTTTGGAGATGAGGAAGGAAAATGTCTCCTGGGGAGCTTCATGAAACAGGAAGCCAGGAGAAGAAGCTAGGAGATGATGCCATGTTCACCATGTGCCCTTCCAGATGAGAGAGGAACCCTGACCATGTTCACCATGTGCCTTTCCAGCTGAGAGAGAAAACTCTGTGTTTGCCATGTGCCGTCTCACTTGAGAGAAAAACCCTGAACTTCATCGGCCTTCTTGATCCAAGGTATCTTTCCCTGGATGCCTTAGATTGGATATTTCTATAGACTTGTTTTAATTGGAACATTTTCTCAGCCTTGGAACTGTAAACTAGCAACTGATTAAATTCCCCTTCTTAAAAGCCATTCCTTTTCTAGTATATTGCATTCTGGCAGCTAGCAAGCTAGAACATGAAATAAAACTATTTTCAAAAAAGGACATATCCTAAATGATGCACATTTCTGTAGAATTTAGAGTGGTTGGAGTTTAGATATTTTCCTGAAGCCATGAGAAGCCATAGGGAAATGAATTAAATAGGTTTGCATTTCAAAGGGCATGCTCTGCTTTTCTGTATGCAGAATAGCTTCAAGAGTGAATGTGGAGAGAGCAGTTTGGCATTCTTTAGGACCAGGGAGACTGCCAAGTATTTCAACCAAGGAACTACGGGCGTGGTAGTAGCATTTCCTTGGAGAAGGATAGAGGAGGAGCAGGGACTCTTTTTTTCTTAGTTTTGGGCATGTTGATTTTGAGGTGCCTGTGAGATATGCAAGTGGAGATGTTAAAGAAGTTTAAAGTACAGTCTGGACTTCAAAGGAGAAATCCAGAGGGAATCAGGTAGGGGTAGGATTGAGGGGGTTGGCTAGTGGTCAGCCTAGAGATATGTGACAGAAACTGAAAGAATGAAATGCCTCAAAAAGTTATTCCTTGGGTCTCAAGCAACACTAATATGAGCCAAAATTTAAAGGAGGGATTAGAGGAGGATGAGCTGGCACAGGAGACTGAGTAGGCCTTCGAAAACAGTTGGTATTGAAGGTTTGCTTTCATCTTCAGAGTCATCAAAATAACATTTAGCATTCTTACGCATTATATTGATCTTTAGCCATCATGAATAAAAATGGTCCTAATTAAAGTAACATAGCTTTATCCACACAAATATGCCTTGAAAAACATAAACAAGAATCCCTGAACATTCCTTTGAATAGCTTAAGTTGTTCAATGTTATATAAACAAAGAACCATGGAAAATTGCATTCGGTGCTGAGAGTTGCTGCATTCTTCAACTAAGACAGTAAGAGTTTTATAGCAACATTTTCTGCATTGATTGCTACAAAGCTCAAATTGGCTCACTCTCTCTTAACCTAGGTTTTTTAGTGTAATTATTCTACTCTTCTTGCGTGTTGCAAGCCTCTTGTTCTTATTTTTGGGTTAGTGTGTTGTTTTATTACATATATGTTTTCTATTTAAATTGTAGTATAGTGGTACACTGCCCAGTCTCTAAAATCAGATGGAGCTGGACTTAAATCCCAGCTCTGCTTTTAGAAAGCAAGTTACTTCACTTCTCTAATTTCCATTTCCTCCTCTGTAAAATAGTATTAATAATAGTACTTATCCCAGAGGGTTGCTGTGAGGATTAAATGGGATGATGCATGCAGAGTGGGTGGCACTTACAGGAATTTAGTAAATTATAACACTTTGTGTTGCTGATTTGTTTTTTCAAGATTGTCGGTGTTTACCCAAGTTTGTAAGTGGTAGATTTCAAAATACATTGTTAGTGGGCTAAAAGATTTTTCTACCCTAATATTTACTACACTTGTCTCTGTGGCGCTTACCCCAGAAAAAAACATGATCTGATGTGATGGCTAGAGTGGAAGCCGCCTCACTGACAGCATCTCTGCAGAGTCGGCTGTGTGCCTGGGAGCCCGTGTCACCATCCTTGGGGTGGCTTCCTAAGCTTCAATTCTGAATCGAGTACTAAAGTGAGAAGGAAAGGACCTGCCAGCCATGTTGTGCCCACTTAACCAATCATATTTTCTCACTCTGTTTATGATGATTATTAGAGCTACCATCACATGTCTCTGTTCTAATACTCAGTCTCAATTTTTTAGGACTAGAAAATTAAATGGCAGAAATAAAACCAGAATCCTAATAAAGAATAAGCAGAAAGTTTTAAGAAAGAATTAGGAAACTAGTGAATCATGTCTTGCCTATGAATCACTTCTGTGAATTGTAATTTCTTGGATTCTAATTGAAATAAGTTTCTGCTTTGCTTTAAGAAGCTGAAAATACAAATAATTAAAGCTGAATTAATTAGAGTGTTTAAGTGGCTTATGAGTAACTATGGTAAAGATGGGCCAAACTGAATATACGAGCACTTGATTAAGTGTTAATCAAGTAAGTGTCAATTGCATTATAGAAGAGATACATGCTTTCAGAATTCATTTGGACTTCTGTTCAACTCTTAGAGTTTGAAAATTATGAATGCCAAAATTAAACTTCCAAAATCATTGAAAGACTACATTTCAAAAAAAAAGATATTTTGATATTAAAACATTATCTAGAAAGTGATTGAATACTTATTTATGATCACTGACATTATATTATCAAACATTAATTAAACATTATTATTGAATAATTATTATGGAATATTTTCCAGGTAACTTGAACTTTCGTAATGTGTATGGTGCCATGAACAGGCATTTTATGCTGATTTACACATACAGAAACACACAGACATACACACATTTAAGACACTGAAAAACAATAACCCAATTCTTTCCCTGCAATATTGCTTAAATCTAATCTGGGACAGAATCATACTTCACTTCTCAAGGATCAACAGAAGGAATGTACCTGGGAAAAGTCCATTTGGGCATAGCCTCATGAAACAAGTAATAGCCATGTCACTGTAGTGTCTTAACCACTAAAGTGGAGCATTATTATTCCTCAGAAGGCACCATCAATACGTAGTCATATGGCATCTGTGCCCCATGAGATATGAATTACTGTGTAGTCCAGCACCACCACAGGAATATATTGAACTAAGAGGATTCTGTGACATCATTAGATTGGAATTTTGAATTTGCAGACTTATCTGGAGGGCTTGGTAAAAATAAAAACTACCAGGTTTCCATCCCCAGAGATTCTGATTCAGTGGGTTTAAGATAAAGCCCAGAAATGTGTGTTTTAGCAGCTCCAAAGTCCAAATTTGCATATATATTTAAATGAACACATATCTAGTTAGAAGAGTACATACACAAAATTTCCAACATAGACAAGAAGGTAGAGATTAAGGGTAGTATATTTTGGGTGCAAGAATTAACAAAAGCAAGTTAATACAAAATCTGCAAAGTTGGTTTATTTTTGACTCAACAAATATTTATTGTGCTCCCACTGTATGCCAAGAACAATCTTAGCCCTTGGACATATGCTGGCAAAAATCAAATGCAACCTCTATGCCTTATACAATTACTTTGCCGCAAAAATATACAGAAGAAAAGGGATAATGTTCATGAAATTTAGTTAGGTATTGAGACAGCAGTAAGACAATGGTATTTTCAGTAGAGCATGGTGGAAGATCATTTCTACTGGTGACTGGTATCAGTCAACATTAATAGTGCAGCAAAACATTATTATGCTTAATATCTTCCTGTATATAGAAATAACTAATTGGAGCTTACATTGGAAATTCTAGCAAACTTTATGTTTTATTCCTTCTCTTCACTTGTGACCTAATATAACATTTCAGATAAATACATTACTCCATGGTGTTTATGAACATGTGGTCCATTTTCAGTAGGAAGAGAAGAATGCCTAATTAAAACTGCTCCAATTAGAACTGGGATCACTCTGTGCCCAGCCCAACTCTAGCCTGATTACACCTTCCAAGCCCTGGCTCTTGGAAGTGGGAGTTTAGGAAGATAATGCAAGGTTAAGAAAAATCATCCTACCCCACCCAGCCTGGGCCATAAGCCTCATTCCCACATAAATGTAGTTGGCTTATTTGAATTGTTTTCCATACATCCACCCATCAGTTCTTGGGTGGTCATGGGGATTAGTCTCATTATGGCAATTAGTAGTACAATTAACAGATGTTCAGAATTATTTTATAAATATTTTCTGGGTCATAATATGGCATATGCTATGCTCTCTATATTTATCACTGGCATTTATAACTATATGAACCCATATAAAGTAAATGACAAACCAGGAAGTAGTATGAAATATACTCTCATGTATAACCTTTCTGGATAATCTAAATTAAGAGATTCTAAAGGAGCAAATAATTGATATTTGGACTGTTTTTGAGAAATCTGATAAGTACCAGCATGTTTATTAATGAAATGAAAAGAAAAATTAAGAAGTATTTTTTAAAAATTTGAAACTTTTTAAAAAATAAATTTTATGTATCCATATATACAACATTTAATTAAGCTTATGATTACAATTTTAATATTTCATTTATGGCATAGTGTGGTAGCCAACGTTTTCCAAGAACAATTGGCAAATTTCAATAGATTAGAATAAAAATAAGCTTTTATTATATATGTTGAGAGTCTAATCTGAAACTGCATTTTCCAAACTATTTTAATAATATTCAAACTAAACAAAAGTTCCAGTGTTCAAACTAGGGTACAAAACACTAATCTTAAGTGTTTATTTGATGAGCTATGATATATTGAAAGCTAACACTTACTGATTGCTTACCATGTGCCAGGCATAGAGCTAATTTTTTCACTTGACTTATCTCAATTACTTTAACTTTCTATAAAGATAAAGGTTAATTATAGTGATGGAGTTATCTATACGCATAATTCTAGGTAAGGAATTTATATTCAAAGATACTAAAGTAGGAAAACTACAATATAATTCATTGGCCACACCAAAGCATTATTGTTAGATTTCAAAAAAAGACATAGCCAAGGTTATATTAATTTTTGTACTTAATATCAAAAAGTCACCTGGTTGGCATCTGCTGGTCCCTTGCTCCTGGGCTCCATTGCTTTCAACTCCTGTTCCTGTGGGGGTTCCACACTTTGCTTCTTCAGGGTTGGCTTTATCTCTTGGCTTCCCTTGATTCTCTCCCTGTTTTGGCTGGTTTAACATCTGATGGTGATGTTTGCTGGGTCCCAAGCATCTCTAAACATCCATGTCAGCTGTGCTCTGAGCTCTCTGCAAAATGTTTCCTCTTTTAAAAGGCTCTAGTAAACTAATCAAGACCTACCTGGAATGGGTAGAGTCACATCTCTATCTAATGAAAAGGTCATGCCTACAATTGAGCACACCATATCTCCACAGAGATAATCTAATCAAAAGTTCCCACCTAAAATATTGAATCAGTATTAAAAGTAATAGCTGGGGCAAGCCACAATGGCTCAGCAAGCAGAGTTCTCACCTGCCATGCAAGAGACCTGGGTTTGATTCCCAGTGCCTGCCCATGCCAAAAAAAAGAAAAGAAATGGCTACTCCACAAGATAGGATCAGGATTAAAGCAAGACTTTTCTGGGGTATATAATAACTTCAAACTGGCACACTTGGCTATATCAGACACAGATTGCGATTTGCTCTAAGGGATGCAAAATAAAATTAATTAAAATACATAGATTTATTCTAATGTTATTGTAATAAAATGGTCTCTAAGTTATTGAGCCAGAATACAAAATGCCTGGTACAAATTCTGTATAAGAACATTCAACTAGGTAGAAGAACTTTCATTATGAATCATTTTATGGCATGTGTGACCTTATTTAAGATGCAAAGAGGATGTAGGAAGGTGATTTTTTTTTAAACTAGAAAAACCTAGTGTTATTAAGTATTCAGTTTCTGGATCCAAAGGGGTTCACCTTTCCTATAGCCACCAGATTAACTTTTGGTTAATTTAGGGAAAAAAATCATCATACTCTTAATAAACTGTGTGGGTCATCCATGCATCAGCTTGTGTCAGTTAAAATAGCAGAAGGTGACATTATCTGGTTGATAAATTTGTTCTTATCACATGGCAGTATATTTATGTAACTATAATGTTCATGGAAAAGGCTGAATGTCAGATTTCAGGATCTACAATGGTAGAGCTAGAAAATATTATCATCATTGTCTTGTCTAGTCCCTTATTTTACCAGTGAACAGACAGGGATGCCAAAGATTTCCCAAAATCTTACAGGAAATTAGTAGTAGAACCATTCTTTAAAGAAGAGACTACAAATCTCATCCATCCAACCATCCATCCTACGATTCATATATTCATTTATTCAATTAATATTTTTTAAATGCCTGTGTGTACTAGACACTGGTAATGAAATGGTGAGCAAAACTAGACATGGTGGCTGCCCTTATGGTGATTGTTTGGAGATGACAGTGCGAGGTGGAGAAATATTGATAAAATAATTGCTTGAATACACAAAGGATTATAAACCAAGGCAAGTGCTCTCACAGAAAGAAACATAGTTCTATGGGAATGTGTAGCAAGAGAGCCTGACCTAAACCAGGGGTCAAGAAGAGTTTCCCAGAGAAAGTGGCCCATGAATTGAGTACTAAAGAATGAAAAGAAGTTATAAGGCAGAGGGAGAGGGAGAAAAAATGTGCCAGTGCTCTGAAAGAAGCAAGTATTCGAAGAGCAGAAAGCAGATCCTAGAAAGTAAGAATGAGGCAGGAAAGGGTAGATTTGGCCCAGATCAGTTAGGTCCTGTGATCCCGGTTATAATTTTTGGTCTTTATCCTGAGAATTATGGAAAATCACAGAAGGGTAAAGAAGCAAGAGGATAAAGTTACAATTCTTTTCTTTGACATATTTAGTTTCACCAGAGAATATGCTGATTCATAATACTATCACTATTGATATAGGAAATTTCCATAAATTTTGGTTCTCTAAGTGGGGGGTCTGAAAAAAGGCTAAGGTGGAAATGATGAAGAGTGACAACACAAGTATGAAAAAGGATTGGAAATTGATTGACGTACAAATAATCGGATTATCTGACTGTTTTGGTGTCTATAATGAGTTTGTTTCTGAGAATGAAGTCGTTTGAAAAACGATTGTTTTGGAGGATTCAAGTGTAGATGAAATTTTCTGTGGTTTGTGAGCTCTACTAGGTTAGCTTTTATGTGGGAAAACTCCACACCTGGAATTTCTAAAATAAACTTTTAAAGGTAATGTGATTTTCTTTCATTCTGGTCCACGTAATCTTTATAACAATCCCTCATCAGAATAAGAAATCATCTCTGTTGATTAATCCCTTATTTTGCCACTTCTGAAGGTAAGGATTCTGACTGGTCTCGTCCAACCATCTGGGATGCTAAAATGCATCATTGATAAATCAGTAGAAATCCAAGTCAAGCATATGTGTGGAAATACAGTGAACTGCTTAAGGGACTGGGTTTTTTTAGTCAAACCCACATGGTCTGCAATCCCAACTCTGCAAGACCTATAGTTGTTGGAACCTCATCTCATCTTACTCCTCAGAAATCTGTGATAACTCTTCACTGCCTAAAGCATAGTCGCAATTGCCCAGCACGGCCCTCCATTTTTAGTCCTTCTGTCATCCTCCTCTAGTTACATTTCAACCGGTTTTCTCTTCCATCCAAAGTACCTCTCTCTGTCTGTTAACCTCTCTAGAAAAAATAAGATCTCATACATATCTTATAGTTACTAAGATAGGCGTTGAACAAGCACCTAGTCAATGGCGGATTTTTTTCATTAAATGAAAAAAAAGTTGCCCCAGCTATTACTTTTAATACTGATTCAATATTTTAGGTGGGAACTTTTGATTAGATTATCTCTGTGGAGATATGGTGTGCTCAATTGTAGGCATGACCTTTTCATTAGATAGAGATGTGACTCTACCCATTCCAGGTAGGTCTTGATTAGTTTACTAGAGCCTTTTAAAAGAGGAAACATTTTGCAGAGAGCTCAGAGCACAGCTGACATGGATGTTTAGAGATGCTTGAGACCCAGCAAACATCACCATCAGATGTTAAACCAGCCAAAACAGGGAGAGAATCAACGGAAGCCAATATTCAAATTTGTTATTTGAGTTACTAACCTTCTTTTTAAGAATAATATGTTTCTTCCTTCCCCAAAGTACATAATTCTGAAGATAGTTCAACAAGAGCACTCACACTGAAGGATATTTTAAATGGAACATTTTCTTATAAAACATTTTTTCCAAACTGGATTTCAGGTAAGTTAGCTATTTCTTTATATCTTGGGGGGGGGGGGGGGTTGATGTATGTGTTTTTTAGTGCCAATGCTTCTTTGTGGCAATGAAACCATATCACTTAAAACAGACAAAAGGAGCAATTATCTGGAGAGTTCAGGCATCCACCAGAGCACTTTGGTAGAATCACCCAGATAGGATTTGGCCAACGGTAAAGAAGTCAGTAGGAGTTTTAGCAAAAAAGTCAAAGTTGAGACTGCATTACTGAAAAAAATTTGAATGTGCAAGCATAGCTTTTCAGAGTGGAAGATGTGTACTGATGTAGGAGTGGCCACAGGAAATTTTACCAAAAGCAAACTTTCGTTGTTGTTCTGGATAATCTGAAAAAACAGGAAAAAATCTCAATCTGAATACAAAACCTTTGAAGTTTGTAAAATTAATACTGCCTATAGTTTTTTGAAATAGAATGTTATGGAATCAGTTCAACCAAACAAATAAAGAGAGCACTAAATTCTTTCTGACTGATGTTGTATATCTAAAGTACCACTAAGCAAAATAGAATATTTTCATTTCTCTTTATAAAATAAAATGCACATAAAATTGGTTTTAAACTAAATTAAACAAACACAGATGTAATGCATTATTTTTATGATTGTGAAATTGACAGACCAATTTTAACTAATGTGTCCTCTTTATACCACAGAGAAAACAAAATTTTCTTCCTAAGTCCCTAGACTTGGTTAGAATACGGCTGCTGCTAGCAAACATGGCATCTTCATATAAAGTAGAAAAAGGCATTCTTTCCTCCCTTCCACCACTAACTTATTTTAAATCTGACAAAAACAGCATTTACTGGAGAGACAGGAAAAAAAAAAAAGCCAACAACACAGAATAAGTCTGTGAAATAGAAGAGCTTTCTTTTTGTTAGAAATTTATTTTCTGTTAAGGGAAAATCATTTCATGCTTTGTTTTCCTTTTTGTTTAAAGGACAAGAGTACCTTCATCAATCTGCAGATAATAATGTGGTATTTTATAATATCGAAACAGGAGAATCATACACCATTTTGAATAATGCCACCATGGTGTGTATCCCACATCGCCTTCCCCATCAGAAACCTGTGCCAGCCCTTCCATGTCCTCACTCCTCAGCTGCTGAACTGGTCCCCACCTACCCTCCGGTTCCACACCCCACTCTAGCTCTCCTCCAGTTCTTGCTTCTGCCCGCATTAGACCATTGTCCCTGCCTCTTTCTCCATCACCTCGCCCCTTTCCTCCTCTGTGGAAATACTGTGCCACGAGACTCAAGAGCTCCGACCCCAGATTCAGGCAAACTTAGGTTCAAATCCTAACTCTGCCACTTACCAGTAGTGGAGCTCTGTTAAGGTTCCATGCTACCAACCTCACATGCTGGTTTCCTCATCTATAAAGTGGAAATAAAAGAATGTCTTTGAATTATATAAAAGTTAAATGATAAAACATGTGAAAGTGCTTAGGACAGTGCCCAATGTAGAATAATATGTGATAATTATGATATATGGGCATGTGCTATTCTGTCTTCCTGCACTCTCAGTCCTCCTACTTTCTCCACCCCTAAAATCCCACTATTCAGATGATGCTTACTCCTCTGTGCCATCATTAATCCTTCACTTGGATTCAATCACTTCTTCCTCCAGGCGCTCATGATGTCAAATGTTTATCTCTTCGTAGAACTTTCTGATTTATAATATGTTATTCATTTATGAGGTTAATATTATAAGCTTCTTGAGGCCACAAACTGTATCTTATTTATTGCATCCTTCCCGCATAGTGTCTGGTAAATTTCTTTATATACGGTAGGCACTGCATAACATTTTAAATTGCATGGAAAGTATATGTATGTAGGAATGTATCAGTGATATGAAATTACTACAGAACTACAAATTTACATGGCTCTTTGTTATTTTTTCTGTATTCTAACCAACTTCTCCATAATTTCAGAAAAGTGTGAATGCTTCAAATTACGGGTTATCATCTGATCGGCAATTTGCTTATCTAGAAAGTGATTATTCAAAGGTATTTTAATTGATTATTTAATTTGGTGGTATCTGATTATATCTCCTACTAAGCCACAGAAAAGTTTGTAAAAGTAAAAGGAAGGAAGAGTGTATCTTTACCTATAAATTTTCAAGAAGTTAATGTAGATTTTTGAAGCGCCCAAAAAGCATAATTGAAGCATAAACAAATTATTCAGAATTTTGACTTTCTTGTCTGGTTAGTTTCAAAAGTTTTCTGATATCATAAATCAATCAATGATTTTTCACCTATTTTCACCTCATGAGAGGTTATTATTATTGGAAACAGAAACATCAAGGTGTAGCATACTTCATTCACTTGCTCAAACAAGGAAATACAGAGTCAGGGTAGAGCCAGCATTTAAATTTCCATCTACATAAAACCTTGCTTAGAAGGCTTTAGAAGACTTCAAACCAAACCACATTATTGTTGCTTTATTTTTCCCTTTTTGAATGAAGTTGTAGAGGGAAGCTAATTGTGTTCTTCGTCTTCTTTTTCTTACTTATACTGGCAAAAGGGCAAAATAATTTACAACTGAATTAAACTTCTAGTTGTTAATTTGAGATAAAGAACCTTTCATTTTAGCTGCTATTCTTCCTATCCTATTTGAGATGCAAACTCCTTTAATAGAGAAAATGAAAAATCAATCTTGGGGTGTACTGGTGGTACAGTGGTAGAATGCTCACCTTCCATGAGGGAGACCCGGGTTCAATTCCCAGACCATGCACCTAAAAAAACAAAAATCCACCTTGGCCCTCTCTAAGGGGTAGAGAGGCACCAGGTCTCAGTCACCAACAGTCTTCAGAAAGGCATGTTTCACCTCATGGAGCTTCTTTGCCAAGAGTTTGAAAGCCCATTAAGAACCAGAATCCAAAAAATAATACTTGTATCATTCACTAAACATAGCACAAACATACTGGAAAGAATAGCAGCTTTTTTTTTTTTCAGAAAGAATTACAAGCTAATAGCTCTTTTTTACTTTTTTTATTTCTATTATTTAAAAAATTACCCTCAATTGAAAGAAGGCAGGCATTTTACAATGAGAGCATATGTTTAATGAAATTCTCTTTACCCAGTGTTAAAGAATATCATTATAATGAATTACCCAGGTATGGGATAATCCCTACGGACCGTGAAACCTATAACATTCTTAACTTCACTCAACAGAGAGCAGAAAGGGAAATCTCCTGGGGTAAGAGTGTGTCAAAGAAAAGCTTTTCATATTAGGATTCTCTTTGGATAGGCTTTTTATGGAGTGAGGGTTGAATCTTGCTGAGAGCAGTTCTGGAAATTGGACAAACAACACTAAAGGCCACAGTAAAACGCTTTAAATGAAGACTTGTTTGGAATTGAATCAGAACCTTCCTAGCAGCTGTGAAAATAGTCCTTTTTAAATTCTGAACCTGTAATGCATAATCTTAATATTTATATGTTATGGATAATGTGTTTTTAAAATCATAATTGATCTTTACTTCTCTTCTTTCTGACAGCTTTGGAGATACTCTTACGTAGCAACGTATCACATCTATGACCTTAGAAATGGGTAAAACGCCATGTCTGTTTATTAATACTACATAAAACTTCATGCCTACTTGTTAAAACTATTTAAAACTAATATCTAGACTTTTTCATTTCAGACTCTGATTGGAGGTTAAGGCTACATTATCTTTTTACTAATCTTAGTTTCTTCTTATTTTTCTTAAAATATATATATATACCCACATAAATGAAGAAATCCGTGGAAATACTTCTATGGGAAATTTGTCTCCTTTTATTTGACTAATACTTGGATTTTTATATACAGTGTAGTTTTTTCCCCCCACTTTTGAAAACAAAATTGTAAGCATGCTGTTTATGGATATATGCAGTAAAGCTTCAAAACATGCATAGAAAAATTTAGGAGCAGCTACTACCTTGGAAGTAGGCCAAAGGAATGGAGATACACCGTTAAAGCTGTAGCTGAACAGATAATCCATTATGTAATTTTAGGTTGCTTTTTTAATGTGAAAATATTAACATCTCTTACATTTAGATGGTAGATAAATTGTCTATATTATTTTCTTTACTTATCTATGTATTTGAACTATTTGAAATCTTTATAATGTAAAAGAAATGAAAAGAATCGAGTAGGTAGATGAAGAATTGAGGGAGAGAACTCTGGCAGAAGGAATTGTAAATGTAAAGGCCCAAAGGAAAGGGGAAGTGTTGAGAGTTCAGGTATCTCAAAAGTCCTTCAGTTTATTTGAAACTGGAGGAGGGACATGCTGACAGGTGAGAGGTGGTATAAAGTTAGGAAGGGGTGAGGCCAGAAAGCATGGGGCCAAATAATCATGAGTAAGTCATTAAATAGAGTTTAGATCTCGTTCTGATGGCAATAGGGAATCACTGAAGGGTTTTAAATGGGAAATGACATGATCAGATTTGCACTTCAGAAAAATCACCCTGGCTAAGTGTAGACAATGAATTGGTTTTGTTATTCATCCTAATATGATATCTTCTTTGCTGTTATATAAAAGGTAGAAAGAATTATATGGTTTGAGGAGCTTTTGAAAAATCTTCAGGTCTGATACCTCTTTTGTCTAGCGAGAGTACAAAAATTCAGAAAAAAATTATCTGCTTCTTTTAAATGTTCTGAAAAGATTAATCCTGATCTCCTTAAGTTGTCCAATTAAGAAATAGGAACTACTTCTTTTAAAGTAGAATTGAAATCCACCTAATATATTCTGAGTCCCTCTTCTCTGTAGCCACATCATCACATTCAAGAAGCATTTATTGAACACCTACTATGTGAAAAGAATATCTGGGGAAATGCAAATGAAATAGAGGCACCAACCCTAGTCTCAAGAAAAGTTTAGGCTAGTGAAGTGGAGCCGTAGTCTTTCAGTACAATTTCTTAAAACTCTAATCATTTCCTCGCTTTGTTTTAATCATTTTGACATTTCCCATGCCCCATCTAAGTCAAGGTTCACCAAACTAAGAGGGATCCCAAAAGAAGATGGTCAATTCTAATATTTTATTCATGGTTTCTGTTAGTTTTACAGCCCAGAATCATGTTTAATATTTACCTTTTCTGCAATTAATTCAATCAAACCACTGTTAGTTTTTTTTCCTGCACAATTGTCTAGATTTTCAGATGTTTTTGGTCAGAAAAGCCACTGAATTCCAAATTTTCTATATGCTTTTGAAAATCTACCACAGAGAAAATGAAGATGACGCCAGTTTCAAGCTCAGGAAGGGAAAGCTGAGGAGATGGCAGCATTGCAAAGAAGCCTCCACCCACCTCACCCCACCCCACCCTCTTCTCTCATACAGTTAAAGACTTTAGACAACACAGAAAATGGCAGTTGTGGTGACTTGCTGAGTCACAAAGAGACTTGTGCTGAGATTCTCAGTGTGGCACTGTTTACATGATTGCATAGATGATTCCATAGTACATGGGAAACTAAGGAATGTTAGAAAGTCAAAGGTGACATGAGACCACCATGAGGCAGAGTCATGGATCAGACAAAGGTCTTTACTTCTGGGCCACTCCCCTACCCATGTGCTCCCATGGTCTGACCTCTCAGGGGCCTTTTGCTTATATATACTACCCTCTGGCAGCAAAAGCTCCCACTGCAACAGCAATTGTCTTCAAGAGCAACACTCAGCTTTCTCTAATCAAAATGGATTTGTCTGGTGCCATGTTCCCTCAGAGTCCTTGAGGCCCTATGCTACCCAACCTAACAAATTAAATCAGTACGATGTGTATTATAGGTCTTCACAGGTGTCCAAAATGTAAAGGGCTGGGGAAGGTAGAAATATCAGGCATGTTTTAGGTTCAGTTGGAGAGATATTTTAGGGGGACAGAGAGTCTTTCTTGAGGAACCTCAAATTATACCTTGGAAGCAGGTCTTGCTTTGCCTCCCCACAAAAGCAGTCTTGATGAAACCACG
Source organism: Tamandua tetradactyla (assembly GCF_023851605.1). NCBI lineage: Eukaryota > Metazoa > Chordata > Mammalia > Pilosa > Myrmecophagidae > Tamandua > Tamandua tetradactyla. Next base: position 133,093,726 of record NC_135329.1, on the reverse strand, counting down.
AATACAATATTCAAGACAAAAAATATCAAAGCTTCAGCACAGCATCCTATGACTATCTAACATATAAAAGTCGGAACATATTCTTGTTGAAGAGCTACAAAAGCACCACAATGCGAGATAGTCAATTGAAGATTTGCAGGGTGACTTTAAGCATCAAAATGAGATTTTTGGCCAATAGGATATTTGAAATTCCCCTATGGGTGGAGGATTTTGCTAGCTTAAGGCATACTGCCCAGTATACGATCTGTTTTTCAGTTTAGCTCGAGATCAGATGTTCCTTTCCTTTTATGATTTCAAGTCAGATCCCTGGGGAGATTGTCAAATGGCATTTTATTTTCAAAAATTTGAAATGCATATGAATTCACAGAGATGGGGGTTGTGAATGAGAATGTGGAGTGTACATATTAAACTTCAGTACAATTATAGAATCTCAGAGCTGGAAGGCACTTTAGCGACCATCTCCACATGGTGTGTGCAAATTTTACAGTCCCAGGGGTTGAAAGACTTGAGTTTAATTAGAGGTCTGCCAAGAACTAACAATGTTACCTTAAGAAATCATATCATCTCTCCAGATCTAATGTCTATTTTTCTATAAAATTAGGGTGTTCTGTTAGATTATCCCTAGAAATGTTCCCACTCTAATAATCTATAAATCCTTTATCCATTCAATTTACTATAAGGATCAGAAAAAACTGAGAGCCGGGAAAGATAAGTGACTTGTCCAATATCATCTAAGTAGCTAGTGGAAGAACTGCATTCACTACCCATGTCTCCAGTCGCAGGTTCCTATTTTCTTTATTTTGTTTGCAGAAGGGATGAGCCTTCATTTTTATCGTTTGTTTATTTTTTTCTGTTTATACAGATTTTTTTTTTTTTGCATTGAACTGCAGGCACTTTTATTTTCTTTCTCTGTAGAGAGTTTGTAAGAGAAAATGAGCTTCCTCATCCAATTCAGTACTTATGCTGGTCGCCCGTGGGGAGTAAATTAGTAAGTGTTTAAATTATACAAATATTTAATCATTTAAATAAAAGAGGAGCCATTTAATTTTGGCCTTTGTTAAATTTCCCTGCCTGAAAGGAAAAAAAAATGCATTCATGAGTGTTTTAGTGGTTAAAAATGGGAAGAGTTTTGATAAATTGAAACCCATCTGAGAATTCCGTAAAATCTCAAGCTCATGGATAGATTTCTTTAAATATCGCCGTCAAAAACTTTATCCTTATACTCAGCCAGAATGTGTGGTGCCAGAAAGCTCAGGAAAATATGGTTTTCACAAGTTTCCCAGACTAGCTTCAGACAACATGAAATTTTGTCCAAGCTCTTATTTAAGGACTCTAAATAAAGATTAGATCTGGCTGGCTATTAATATTCAGAGATTTATTTGACTTCTGTCAATACACATAATTCTTTAGTTAGGTAATAAGACAGCTAATTTAATAGTGGAATTTATTCTTTATTTGATATAGATCTTAAAAATCATAATTAATGTCATTGTGGGTTGTTTGGGGACTTTTTTTGGCCTATTAAAATGATATTTTAGTTGTGAGTCTTTTGTATCTGGATTACCATCTTTTCAAAGGTTAGTCAAGTAATTAACACAAGTCTATGGCCATCATTGTCTTTCTTATGGAACTTTTTTTTTATTAACTAATTTATCACCTGTTCTAGGCATATGTCTATCAAAACAATGTCTATTTGAAACAAAGACCAGGAGATCCACCTATTCAGATAACATATAATGGAAAGGAAAATAAAATATTTAATGGAATCCCAGACTGGGTTTATGAAGGTAAACTGTGTACTTTTCCTACTGCTGCTATTTTAGGGTTTTATTGAAAAATTTTTTATACATTACATAAGATTTGGACGAGTGGTATCTTATTTAGATGAAAGGTATTTCTGAAATGTGTGTTCAGATGTTGAAAAGGATTTGCTATTCTAAAAGAAGAAAATTTTCATAGCGTAATATCAGTAGAATTTATTTTCGTGAATTTTATACATAAAGGAGTCGTAATAATTTGTGTTCCAAGAAGTATGTAGTCCTTAGGGCTTGTGTTAGTACATTTTCTCAGGTTTTTTTTTCTTCTTCTTCTTCTTTTTCATGAGAAATACATCTTTTCTCCAAAACTAAGCAATTGTCTATATTATTTTTGGGAAAATATACTTAGTTTCTGATGCTCTTACAATATCTGTCCTCATTCCAGAGTGTGTATTTATAATTAAAACATTAATAATAAAATAGCCATCAAAAGGAAACTGTAGGAATCAAGTTTATAGGATCCAGGGTTTGATTAAACTTTACAAGGTCTTCTAGTTCCGGTTTTTATTAAAAAATGCAACTAAATTGATTCAGTGCTTTTTCTTTTTTAATTCCTGGGAAAGAAATTCAACTTTTAGTGTTTATGTCACTCTGTGGAATAATTAAAAATTTTCAAGTTTAGGTGTCTGTAAAAACTAGATGCTTCATCCCAGGTGAAAATTAATAATTGCTGAGCTATTCAATTTTTTTCTTTGAATTTTTTATTTTGAAATAGTGTCAAACTTACAGGATCCTTGCGAAAGTAATTTAAAAGCCACACAGAGAACTACAATATACCCTCCCCACCAGATACCAGATCCACCAGTTTTAACATTTGCCACATTTCGCATTCCCACATCATTATATCTAAACTTCTACCAAATATTTTTAATTAACATCTCTGATTAATGTCAATTCCTAACTAGACCAATTGCTGTTTAATATAGGGGTAAGTTTAAACTATTCTTCTTGACCTGAACTATTTATTTCTAAAATAGCTAAAGTATAGCATGTGTCATATCCGCATTAAGTAAATTATTTCAGGCAAAATATATTTCAGTGTTTACAAGAGTTTTTAAAGTAAAATTTAATTGTCATTAATATGCTAATGCTTATTTTTCAGAGGAAATGCTCGCTACAAAATATGCTCTCTGGTGGTCTCCTAATGGAAAATTTATAGCATATGCAGAGTTTAATGATACAGAAATACCAGTCATTGCTTATTCCTATTATGGTGATGAACAGTACCCTAGAACGATAAATATCCCCTACCCAAAGGTATGTTGAATATTTTGAGCAGATGCTTTCGTTACCCTGGTGTCAAAATGAGCAGCTATTACCATGAATAGAGGTGGGATCAACAAGTTTGGAGAGCTTTTTATCCTTGTGCATTGTAAGGCAAACATGGTACTGTGCTCTATTATTTATATGGACATCTGTTGCTTTGGACATCTGGTTGTACTGGATGAAGTAGTCTTTGCAAAACCCATTGCAGAATCTTTAAAGAACATATGGTCTAGATCATGGAAGAAAAACAAGCTTAACTTACTTTTAAATTTTTTCATATTTCATGCTCCAAATTCAGGGTAAAATTCTGTTTTGCAATTCCCTCTTGAATTCTCATCAAAATGGGAGCTACAATGGGAAATATGAATGTTGAACTTGATGTGCCTGTCAGGTAGAAGCAGGTATGAGTCATAATCTTTCCTGGCTATACAAAGTAGGTGAACTTTGTGAGCCTCAGATTCTTCCTTGAGGAGAATTAGACGTGCCGTAAGCCCAAAGTTCCTTGCCTATCTAGCATGATAGCATTCCTGGTGTATGTACAGATATTTTTTGTTGTTGCTGTCATTCTTCAGCCCTGGGACTGAGAAGGGGAGACCTGTGTGGGCAGTAGGCAAATGGCCATGTCATAGTGGAAAAGCTTTGCGTCCTCATTTCAGTTTAGATAAGAAATGTTGAAAGTGGGGCTCAATGCATAAAATTCCCTTTTGTGCAAGGAGTCAGAAGTGATTTTAGAATGTGGCTCTTTGTTCTTTAATCTCTATTGTTTTTCCTCACTGAGGAAGTTCTGTCGTAGATAGATTCAGTGGGTTCCTATATGGAACAAAGAAGGGATGTCAGCACACACACAAGTGGATTCTGAAGCCAGCCAAAGTGGCCATTGCTGGGGAAGTATAAATTAAAGATAGCCTTATATTTATGTTAAAAGCCATTGGAGAAAAGGCAATGGGCAAGTCATAAGTGTTTAGTAGGAGATCCCTCGTGGCCTGTGTAGAAATTCTAAAAACCAGAGATGTTTGGAAGTGAAAGATGTGATGCTTTGTAGCCAAGATGTGAAAGAGCTCAAATCTCTGTGGGTCTGTGGGAGCGAGAGAGGTGAGGAAACCTAGAACTGAGTGGGGACTGACTCTCATGGGGGAACTTGGGCCCAAATTATCATGTTTCTTTGCAGACTCAAGTTGCTGAGAGAAACATCCCACATTTGACTGAGGGATGGAACAACTCCAGTGGACCAGTGAAGGCCTTGCTAAAAGTGGGAATGAAACAGGGAGGTTTTATGAGAGACTCGACAATTCTTTAGATAAATTCAAGCACCACTGAGTCATTTAAGGCTATGGAACTAAACTTTGTGGATTTGAATTGTATTACTGTTATAAGTTCTCTCTTTCTGTGGTAAAAGAACAGAAATTCTTAATATCTGGGCATAAGCCCATTTCTTGTGAATCAGGAAAACTGTAAATCCCATGGACATTTGATTTGGAGAAAAAACTTCCCTAATCCTATAGAAATGGTAGGGTGGTAATGTAACTGGCTAGTAGATCAAACACTTGTGACTATCCTAAGTAAATTAGAGGACAAAAACAAAACGTATTATTCATCTATTGCTTCTTTCCACTTTCTCCCCAAAGCCAATACCTCTCTGTACTCCTGCTCCCTCAGCACATGGAGAAAGGATTATTAATATAAGACTCCTAATAATAATGGGTCAGACATGCCTTGGAAATCAGAAGAGAGAGTATGAAGTCCATCACAGAATTGCATTTTCATACCCTAAATCTTTTTCCCTATAAATCAAAGTTGTCCCACTAAGCATTTAAAATATATGTTTTCACTTTGGTGGACACAACATCTGGAATTGCCCTCCAAGTAAAACTGAAATGAAGTTCCTATTCATGTTATGAACAGAATGTTTTCAATAGTAACATGCTTACCATTACTAGTTTATAAAAATATGCCCAGGTTCCCAAAGTGTCTTTAAAATGTTGGGGATAATGGGAATTCTGTGAGTTTACATACTTCCATTTTCTTGGCAGGCTGGGGCTAAGAATCCTGTGGTTCGAATATTTATTATTGATACCACTTACCCTGGACAGATAGGTCCCACAGAAGTGCCAGTACCAGCAATGATAGCCTCAAGGTAAATTAATCCCAGATTCCTCCCACCTTTTTAAACTGAATTTATAGCATTTTAAAATTTCTTAATCAGAGTTACACTTCTGTTCTAGTGAGTGTGTGTGATGTACATGATGTAAGTAAAAAAAAAAAAGCAAAAAAATTTTACATGCACAGCTGAATACATACAAAATTATAAATCACAAATACATTCCTTAAATTGGCTTTAAGGTGTCAATGCTTTCCACATCCATAAAGGTGATCACAGTGATCAATCTAAGTAATACTTTCCTTAGATGTGCAGATAGAAACTTGGGACCAACAAGCAGATAGTAAAATTCATACTTGTCCCCAGCCTGATTTTTTTTCAAGTCTGGCCTATTTAACCTCAAACCCAGGGTTTATGGATCTATTTTTAACACATGCACATAGTAAACAAGAGAAGACAATCCAACCCTCTTCAGATATTATCATTTTCCACTTGGATTTTCCCTTATTCTCAGTTTTTTGGTTGCAGGATAATCTGTTTGGGGATTAATTTGAGACACATTGGGAACTGAGCTGGAACGCATGGCCCCAGAGCCGTGCCCTATTTAGGCTTTGTCTGGTGAGACCTGATTTCAGCAACCTTGTAGCCCCCTCACCATTCCACTGTGGTTGTTCTGGGTGAGGTGGGAAAGAGGGAGGTGTCCCCTAGCCCTGCCTGCTGGTCCTTTTACTGCTTTCCAACCCCTAGCAGTCCAAAGCTTGGCTCCTTTCCTCCAGCTTCAGGAAGGACAGTCAGCCAGGCCAATGAATTAATCACTAACAGGGAAAAAGAACCCCATCTGAGACCTCTGCTGAGTCTTGCCAAGGTTAATCCACTCTTGGATAATAAAAAATGACAGTAATTTTTTGAATTATCTGTTACTCCCCAGCCCAATCTAGTTGATGAAAACGTGCCTGAATATAGCATTAAAAAAAGTCTCAATCCCCTAAGGAAGCAGATGGATTGGTGGAAAGAGAACCAAAGAAAGTTAAGAAGCTTGTGTGAGCATCTGTAAAATATTAATATTATAGTGGTAGTAGCTGACATTTTCTTAGCACTCAAAATGTAGCAGGCATAGTTCTTAAGGGCTTTGTCACCTCAGCTAATCTTTACAGCACCTTTAAAACTAGTAGTGTGCCTATTCTTATTTTACATAGAAGCAGAAACACAAAAGGGTTAACTAAGAGGCCCAAGGATGCAGGAGATAAAACCAGAATTTAACCCTGAAGTCCCTTACAACTTTGTGGTTTCATTGATGTACCAAAATTCTGTGGCTCATTTACATTAATATGCTCCCCAAGAGTCAAGCCATCATTGCTGCTGTTCATTAGCACCTGGGTTGTGACAAGCATTGTTTGAGTTACTTGGTATACATCACCTCTAATTGTAATAATAACCCCTATTTGAATGCCTGCCCTGGCTTCCAATACAAGGTGACAAGAAAGGAAGTTGCCTTTTCACTATGCTGGGCTCTCTCTTTACTAATTAAAAAGTGAAAAATTGAGTCTTTTTATGCAAAATAGTCAGTTTAATCTTTTCTCCCCTTTTGAATAACAGATGGCTTTGGCCTTATATCCTAAGTCCCCAAAATGTTAAAAGTCCAAAATGTGGAGGAAAATTCAATGAAATAATTCCTTTAGATGAATGAGCTCTTTTGTAGGTAGCCTGCAAAAGCTAGCAGATAAATTTAAACTCTCTCCAGAGAAAAGAAAGTTTTGGCTTCCTTATCTACTGAATAAATATTCCATAATGATAAAATACATTATTTAGAAATTATTTGAGTGTGATATTGTCTTATGGTTGTGACTTTTAATTTATTTGCAGTGATTACTATTTCAGTTGGCTCACATGGGCTACAGATGAACGAATATGTTTACAATGGCTAAAAAGAGTCCAGAATGTTTCTGTGTTGTCTATATGTGATTTCAGGGAAGACTGGCAGATATGGGACTGTCCAAAGGTAAAGTATATTAAGATCACAGATGCATGCTTCTGAAGATGAAAATGCAATGGGGGGGACTTATTTACAATATTTTACATTTTAAATTCAGGATTACTGCACTCAACTCCTGATTGTTTTGCAAAGAAGCACTCTGAATCCACAGGTCCATTGTTTGTATCGAATTAACTGGATACTACTTGTTGCTTTGAGAGGTATTAGCCTTGAACTTGAATAACAAAAATTACTAAATGATATATATGGCATTGGAAGAATCGGGTATCTGATTCTTAATCAGATTTGAAATCCATCTTTTTGAGATTAGAAAATTGGGAGTCAAAAAAAGGGAAAGTACTGAAGATAAGGTGGGTCTGTTACGGAAATAGATGCGCTCTATGCAAGAGAACCGTAAAAGAAATGGAAGTGGAACACATTCTACTCAAGGTCAAAACAGACAAAATTTAAATTCCAAGGGGAACAGATATTATCAAAAGAAAGCCAAATCTCATTTTAAAGCCAAAAGTGGATGACTGAGAACATGACATGAAAGATCAGATCAGACTAATGACACTTGGTATGTAGCAGGGTGCCCCATATGGCGGAGGGGAAATCTCGAAGGCTAGGCACGGATTTATTGGGGGGGGGGGGGTTAATTGTTTCTGTTGTTCTAATCCAAACATAATCTGTTGAACTAATGATTCAGAAAAATACTTCACCAGTCTAAAAGCTTTAAAATAAGCCTGTTAATAAGTACTCATATTATAGACTAAACAATACAAAATGTTTTCTTTAAATAGGGAATTTGATGAGTGCATTTCATGAGACTTCTAATTATAAAGAAAATGTTTCATTAAATCAAATATAGAATAAAGCTGTATTATAAAGTAAGAAAAAAACAGAGCAATCAAAGTAAATCACTAAATTCCATTTTCAAATTAGGACACAGTGTTTTGTAAGAAAAAGTCATCTGAATCTCTGTGGATGTATATTAGGACTGTAATAGTCTACATAATTCAGGCTAAAAATATTTCTGAAATCACTACTATGTCTGTAAGAGGCTTGACTAATTTTGATGGAATATGCTAGAAGCTTATTTTTATCCTGTTATACAAAGCAGAAAAAAGATTTTGGCTTCAATGCAGCATTTAGGCAGAAAAGACAGACTAATCTTGATTACATTAGTTAATTAGAAACCATTGATCTGATTAGTCAATTTGGGGTGACTATAACTTCAACTTTTTCATTTAAACTAGATATTAAAAGGATTGCTTTAATTTTATTAGGTTGAAAATTATGAAATTGATCATTTAAACACAATTTTTTAGTTCCTAAAACTAGGCATTTAAAAACTGTGATTCCTTTGGAATCTGAAATTCTAATTTATCAAAATCTGAGACAACTTTAGTCCAAACTGACAGAATATTTAAGATGCTCATTCAATGAAGTGTGGAATATCCTGGAATATACATTTTAGGTTCTCGGCCAACAAACAGTAGTTAAATTTAAAATGCCAGGTTTAAATAACCTTAGGATTTCTAAACAACCTCTGTTTTGTTTTAAGATAAATAATCTGACAAATCTGACATTTCAGATTTAAGAACAACAGAGTGTTGAATTTTCCAGCCACCAGACTCATGACTGACATGTATATTCATATGCTTTGAAAACAAATAATATTTAAGGCAAGGTGACCTAGCAACATTTCATTCATGTTTGGAGTCATAACTAAAACAAAGAGGCAAAAACAAGTGGCAAGTCAGATGGTTTGTATGGTATATGAATATATCTTAGTAAAACTGCATTAAAAAAAAACTGGCAATAGTTACTTGCAAAATGGTCCTATTAGTGAGATGTATTAAGAAATTTATAGTTTGGGGAAGAAAAATCTTTCACATTATTCTTTCTTCTCTATAAAGGGGATTAAGGTTCGTTTAAATTTTATCTTTCCAGCTAAAAATTCTTTAAATCACTATGTTTTCCAGCTTTGTCTTGCCTTGTTCTTTTTTGGTGCATTGGCTTAAACCTATAGGAGATAGCTGACACTCTTCTTAAAATATATTATTCCCTTGCTTTCTATGACTGTCCCCCGTCTTGTGATTTTTCTTCTACTTTATTGACTGTTCTTTCCTTTCTGGTTCTTCCTCTGACTTCTCAAGAAATCTTATTATTCTTCAGGTCAGTGTATTTGCAAAGTAGGCTAAAAAAAACGAACAAACAAACAACCCTCCAATAATTCAGTGGGCTAATAAAGTAGAATGTAGCATGCACTCATGTAGCCATACCCTAGTGAATCCAGGTAAGTGGGGCATGGCGGGGTGGGCAGTTCGGGGTTCTGCTTCATAGGGTTGTTCAGGAACCAGGTTTTTGGCATTTCTGCTCTGTTCATCTAATGACTTCCAAAGCTATTCCAAGATAATTCAAACCTGAGCATCAACATCCAGCTAGGAAATGGGAATAAGAAGGGAGGGTGGTGCATTTGAGGGTTTTTTAAGACGTTTCAGGAGGCTTTTCTGCTGTTAACTCTGCTAGCTAGAACTTATCACATGACCACATCCAAAAGGAAGAGAGACTGAGAAGTGTAGTCTAGTTATGGCTCCAGGCAGAAGAGGAAGTGATGTCGTTATGATCTTGCAATCTCAGCCAAAACTCTGCTTAACTCTTTTGGTGGCTATTTTTTTAACTTTTCGTTTTGATGTACTTTGAAACTTTCAGGACAGTTATAAAAATAGTACAAACTCCATACAAAGAACTCTAATATACCCCTACCTCCCACCCTCAGGTACCGAGATCCACAAATTTTAGCATTCTGTAACATTTGCTGAATCATTCTATCTATCTATCTATCTATCTATCTATCTATCTATCTATCTATCTATCTATTAATTTCCTGGACAGTTGAGTATAGGTTGTATAGATCGTGCTCCTTGAACACTTAATATCACCCTGCACGTTTCCCAAGAACAAGGCTCTTTACTTATTTAGCCTCCTAAATGCAGTAATCCAATTAAAGAAATTTAACATTGATTTAAAACGTACAGTCTATAGTCCAATTTTTGTATGTTCCAGTAATGTCCCTTTGAGCCTTTTCTCCTCCCTTGCTAGATTCCCTCCCAGATCATGTATTATATTTACTTATTCTCTTTAGTTGCTTTTTCTTTTTTTAAATTGTGAGAACATATACAAAGCAAACGTTTCCCATCTCAACCACTCCCAAGCATACCATTCAATGAGATTAATCACATTTACAATGTTGTGTTACCCTCACCACCTCCCATTGTGAAAACTTTCCCATCTCCCCACACAAAACCTTCATCCATTATACATTTACTTAAACCCCCTATCTTCCACTCCTAGCAATCTGTTCTCTAATTTCTGTTTCTCTGAGCTTACTTACATATTCTCCACGTTTTCTTTGTCGTTACAATGGGGCTTAAATTTACTATTCTAAATCTATAACAATCTTATTTGCTTTGATATCAACTTAACTTTAGTAGTATACATAGACTATGTTCCTATAACTTTCTGATCCCCCACCTTTATGTAGTTCTTGTCACCAATTACATATTTGTGCCTTATGAGTCCAAAGCCTATACTGCATCATTACATTTTATACATTTCCCTTTTAGATCCTGTAGGAAGTAAGAAGTAGAGTTACCAATCAAAAACACACTAGCACCGGCATTTATATTTACCAATGTTATTACCCTCACCAGAGATCTGTATTTCTTCATGCAGCTTCAATCTATTGTCTTTTCCTTCAACCTGCAGAACTCTTTTCAGCATCTCTTCAGGGCCTGTCTAGTAGTCACAAATTCCCTCAGTTTTTGTTTATCTAGTGTTGTCTAAATCTCTCCCTCATTTTTGAAGCATAGTTTTTCAGGAGATAGAATTCTTGATTGGCATTTTTGCTTTCAGCATTTTAAATATATCCTCCCACTCCTTTCTTGCCTCCATAGTTTCCAGTGAGAAATCGGCACTTAGTCTATTGAAGTTCCCATGTATGTGACATGTTGCTTCTCTCTTTATCTTTGGCCATTCAACAATTTGATTACGCTGCAGTGTGAGTCTGTGTCCAGTTATCTCGGTTGGAGTTTACTGAGCATCTTGGATATACGTATATATTCATGTCGTTCATTAAATTTGGGATGTTTTCAGCCATTATATCTCTGAATTTTCTCTTGTCCTTCTGGAACTCCCTTCATGTGTATAATGATACGCCTGATGGTATCCCACAGGTTACTCAAGCTCTCTTTACTTTTCTTCGTTCTTTCTTTTTTCGGCTCCTCAGATGGAATGATCTCAATTATCTTAATTTCAGGTGCTCTGATTTCTTTACTGTGCCAGTTCCAATCTGTAGTAAATTTCTGCTGCTGTGGTTTTCAGCTCTGTTTAGTTCCTTTACATAATTTTCATCTCTCTATTGACATTCTCTTTGGGTTCATCTACGATCTTTGAGTTTTCCTTTAGCTCTTTGAGCATATTTGGGACCTATTTTTTTGTGTGTGCCTTTGTCTGGTATGTCCCAGGTCTGGTTCTCTTCATTGATGGTTTCTGATACATTAAATTTCTCCTTTGCCTGGCTATCACTTCCTGGATCTTTGCATGTTTTGGAACTTTTTTGTTGAAACCTGTATATATTGGTATTTTAATGTGATCACTGGAATTGAGACTCTAGGGATCTGTTCCTTCAGCTTGTATCCAGCTAGTATTATGACAGAGCTTTCTTTGATTACCAGGATCTAACAGATAAAGAGAGACAGAGGGAGAGAGAGCTAGAAAGAGAGAAAGAGGGAGAGAGAGAATGGAAGAAGAGAAAAAAAAACAAACACTTTTCCCAGTTTTTGCAGATTGACCTGTGTCGATGCTTTCCTTCAGGCTTTATCCACATGAGTCAAGAGAATAGGTCCAGCCATAGCTTAGGCACCTCCCTCATCTTTTCTCTGCCTGCATCTTGTCTTGGGCTTGCACATGCAGCCCTGGAAATTCTTCCATTTACACAGTTTCTGATGTCCCCTCTTTCCTAGTAAACAAGTCTCCTCACAGTCCCAGGTGCTTCTCTGTATGTCCTACTGCTAGCAATCCTTTGCCCCAGGCTGCATGACTTAACTGCTTTCCTACAAGTTTCTGTGAGAACATTCCTTGAGCTGTTTTCTATATACAGGGCAAGTTCTGGGATAGTGAGTCCCTCAGGCCACTACCCAACAGACTGGGCCAGACATTCTTGTTCCCGTTACATGCATGAGGATTTCTCTGCTCTCTGCAGGACCAGGGCCAGGGATCTGCATTAGGAGTGTGGGTTGGCTCCATGCCAAGCTGGTGAGGGGTCAGGGAGGGACCAGGCACCATGAGATTCTACCACTTTTAAGTAGCCTTTTACTTGATTCAGCACTCAGCCTATTACATTAGTCCTTTAACTATTTTCTTGAGCTTTTTTAAAAGGATGCCTTTGATACTTCTTGCTGGTTATTCAAAGCTTCTGTTGGGGGACAGAGCCCTGAAGCATCTCATGCCATCATCTTGAACCTCTTGTCTGATCTTTACCAGTAAACCCATAAAAGGTGAGGGAGCTGTGATTTAGAAAGAATAAAATGCTTGACCAAGGTCATGTATAAATATGAGTGTATAATTATCCCTAATACCATCATGCTCTAACCCAAGCACCGAGGACCTGAGGCAGATACAGGCTCTTTTATCAGTTCACTTTTTGCTGCATAACCGATCACCCCAAAACAAGCACCATCTATTTGCTCACAATTCCATGGCTTGGTGACTAGGCCCAGCTGTGACAGCTCCCCTCTGTTCCTCTTGTTAGGGGGTGCCCATACGTGCATGAGCAGCCGGCTACCTGGAGGTTAGCAGGCTGCTGACAGGGCCCGTGGAGGCTGCCGGGCTGTGCGTCTCTTTGGGTGGCTATTTTCTACACCAGAGGTTTCTGCTACCACTTGCCAATGACTGTGAAGTTTACTTCTGAATATTTGACCTTTAACTACCTCTTCCAGCACTAGTTCTGTTCCATCCTCACCACCACCACCTTGATTTGAGTTTTTAATCGTTCTTCTTTCAAACCACATGAGAGCCTTTCGATTGGTGTCTCTGCCTCCTTCCACCTTAGTCCATTCTCAGTATCATGTACACAATTATATTTTCCAAATTATGAATTTGATATCCTTCAAACGATTTATCTACAGAAGGCCACACTTCTCAGCATTGCATCAAAGTCTCTCCGAGATCTTGCTGATACCTATGCATCCTCCTTCATCTTCTAACTCTTCCCCCAACAGAAGCTTTTTTCCCCACGGTGAAAACTCAAATCAAGGCGGTGGTGGTGAGGATGGAACATTCATTAGGCCCTACTGAACCACCTAAGGTTTTCTAAGCTTCCCTGTCTCTATGCTATTCATTCCACCTGGAATACTCTTTCTCTAATTGATCATCCAGAGAAGCCTACTCATCCTTCAAGGCTTAGAAATTATTCAATAATGATCACTTTTATTTAGCTGAAATATGCACTAAAAAAACATTCAGTGCAAATTTTAAATTTTCTAGCTGAAGTTGCCTTTTGTTTGATCCAGTAAATTTTCTAGCTTCTACATTAGACAGTAAAAAGAAAAAATGTAACCTAAACTCCACTGTGAAATTCCTATTTACATACACCAACCATATCAAGTGATTGGGTAGGACTGAACTTTGATAGACTCTGTGATAACTCCAAATGATTCCTCATGAAAGTTTTAACCAGAATCATTAAATACCTATAATAAGATCCAGCATTTACATTACCCGTGTATATGCAATAGTGAAGTTGTATAAGGTTTTAAATGTAGTCATCCTAAAATTGAAATTTGAAGTGAGCTGACTAACAAAAGTACATTCTGACCAAATTGTCCAGATAATATTTAGGAAAAGTACAAGTCTTTCTAATACTAATCTTGATGTGATCTTTTGTCTTTCAGACTCAGGAGCATGTAGAAGAAAGCAGAACTGGATGGGCTGGTGGAGTATGATTTTTCAATCTTTTCCTTATATTTTAATGAAACTTGACAAATTATAAGCTACCAAGGGATCATTTGAAATGTATCTAAAATGGCACTACTTGTTCTCATAGAAAATGCAGGTAAAAAACATGAAGGTAGTGATCCCTTAAGTGATTTTTTGCTAGACAATTTCAATGTCTATGTTTTTAAAATTCAATTGAGAACATATCATATTTCTCATATCCTAACCTTAATATTTTCACTGACTCCCTGATATCCATAACTAATATTACTTCTTGAACAAATACAATAAAAGCCATTTTTCATAAAGGAACACAATTCCTGACACATTTAAAAAGACCTTAATTATAGGCAATTGAATCCAGGAAAAATGAATTAAGCATTCTTAGTAATTTAAAGTCATTCTACCTCTCCCTACATTTTCTACAAACTGAATTAAAAACTAAAATACATATATATATATAAACTATTTAAAAAACAATTTTAAGTAAATTGATATCCAGTAGAAAAACATTTTTTTTTAATATTTGTGATCACTTTATCTGGAGTTTTTAGACAGATTTATTCAGTGATTTGTGAGGACTTGTTAGTAGAAAAACATGTTTTAGAGAATATTGACTATCATATATCTTTTATGAAGAATGAAAAGAGGACAGAGAATAAGCAAATGTTGTGTGGGTGCTGCCGCTTATCACAAACATATGATTGAATTCAGCTAGCAGTGGGTTGGGGGTGCAGGCGGGGAAGGCTATTTCTCTGAGATTTGTACATACGCAAAGAGTAAGCAAACTCTTAGGACCGGGATTAGCACAATAACCCATAACACAGGGATGATACAGAATTCTGAAGTCAATTGCAAGATGATGGATGTTGTAGAGATTCAAACTTAAAATGGCTAAGGAGAAGGTAAATTGTACAGTAAAAATGTTGAGATGTTATAAATGCTTTGCTGCACATTTTTCTGGTTGTAGTGATTTCAGCCTAAATGCTATCATATGTGCACTCTGTCTTCAATTTTAGAGATTTCAGTTTTATTTAGTAAAAAGAAAGTAGTTATAATCTGATTTCTTTATATATTATATGCAATAAATGCAGATACCTCTGAAGTAACAAGGTAACAAGACCAGGTGCGTAATTCAGAAAAAAAATAAGGGCAAGTCCTATTTCATTTCTCTCTTTGCCACCATATTACATAGCAAAGGAAAATTAGCAGTATTCAGCAAAAGAACAGTATTATCTGCACTGTTTCGATTCTTTATCGATTAGAGGCTCACATTCCAGAAATATGTTTCCTAGATTAGCACTTGAAAACCTGAGAAAGGGGGAAAGTTAAAATGCTAGTCCCCTTCTATTGCAAAGATTTTCCAATGGAGAACTAAAGGAAGGAAGAATGTTTAAAATTTTCCTTTAGTTATATTCTTCATGATGCTATATGTTACTATAAAGCAATATGAATGATGTAGTTTTACAAATATATCACCAATGATAGAAACAACCCTCTCAAAAAGATTACCTTGGGGATCCATTGACATTTATTCTGAAAATGCCGCCAGTGTTCCAAACACTGACATATTTTGGAATGTATCTTTGGAAATCTCCTATTTATAAGTATCTTGAGGTCAATAATGGTATCGTTAATTATTAAAGTCTATATAGTACCAACTTTGCATTCTCAGCAAATATTAGCTACCTGAATGCATGAACAGATGAATTACTTAATTGCCCTCTAAGACTGCAGAATATTCTTTTAAATATACTCAGTGGAAGCAAATATGTGTACTTTGAGAGAAGATGAGGTCCCTATATTAAATCCAAAAGTCATGGTGAACTAACTCTCGCAATTAAGTGAGTTATTTATCTGTGATATGTGATTTTGTGCCAGATAATTTTAATGTCTATAGTTTTAGAACTCTATTGGGAACAAATTATTTTCCTTAAGCACTAATCTCAGCCTTAAGTCTCTTAAGAGACTTAGCCAATACTTAGCAAACCTTCTAAATTCCAGTAGAGGAATTGTCAAAAGTCCTGAGCCATGATAGCTTTTAAGAATAAGTTCACAGCCCCCCCATGAAAACAGCTTTGAAGAGGTCATTCATTAGGTATTAGAAGTTCTGAAATGACTTGAAAATATCAGGCCTATATTCAAACCAGTAACTTAATGAAATTACCCTAGAAACACTTATGCATTTAGACATTTGTTCAAGTAATATTTATAAGGTCCATAGATAAAGCATCCTATGTGTTCTAGTTTGCTAGCTGCCGAATGCAACACACCAGAGACGTATTGGCTTTTAATAAAAGGGGATTTATTTTGTTAGTTCTTCAGAGGAAAGGCAGCTAACTTTCCACTGAGGTTCTTTCTTACGTGGGAAGGCACAGGATGGTCTCTGCTGGCCTTCTCTCCAGGCCTCTGGGTTCCAACAACCATTGGCTCATGCCCACAGCAACAGAACTAGGTACGTTCACCTAGCCAAGTTGACAACTTAATCTAACTACCACACTATGCTAGTTATATAAGTATACATTTATTAAGCAGTTTAGACAAGTGGTTCCTTTAGGATTTAACAAAGAGGTTAAACTGAAAAAGACTTTCAGAGACCACCTGTGAATTAGAAAAAGGAGATTAAAGGACTTGCTTAAAAGTAACTGACACAGTTACTTAAAAGTTGCAGACACAGAACTAGGGACAGGTTTTTGTTTTGTTTGTTTTGCATGGGCAGGCATGGGAATCAAACCTGGGTCTCCAACACAGCAAGCAAGAATTCTGCCACTGAGCCATCATTGCACTGCCTGGGAGCACGTTTTAAGAGCTTCAACTATCACTTACTTCCTCTACGGCAGAAACATTCAATGTCTTAACTGGGGGGAAACAACCAAACTTCTTTGGTATTTTATCCGAAATATAACAACGAAAAATTTACTTAAATTGCTTTGTTGCCTTGTAGAACACAGCTGATAAAGGGAGTTTAGTCCAAGAACCTTGTATTTAATCCCTTAAATTTGGAGAAGAACAAGCACTCAAAGTACAATGCTTAGACTTCAAAATCACCCTTGAATTATTTTAAAATAATTAAGCAGAAGACTATACTTCCTTTAGCCTGTTGACAAAATCCCTCGGTTCAGAAAAAAGAATTTTCTGCTTAATATTTGCGAGTCTGTGCTTTTGCTGGATATGGACTCAGCCTGAAATAGGACCTCAGATCACTTACCAACTATGGCAAGATAATATATGGTAGAAAATAATATTTACCTAGCAAGCAAAATATTTTAAATGCTTTGCATTTCACATAAAGATGAGCAACTTATCAGAAAATCTAAGCATGCTAAAGGGACCTGTGAAGAGGCCTTGTTAAAACTAAGAGCAGCCAGGTTGTGTTTGTTTATCTAGGGTCCAGGTGTGACTCGCTTTGAAGAAGCAGTTAATGCAGAATGCATTATGGGCCTTGGTTTTGGCAAAGTGGGTGCGGAAATATTTCACACTCTCTTTACCTCACCCAAGTTACCTGCTCATCGAAAGCCCCTTTCTTAGATGTGTGCAGTGAACGGGGAGAAGATAACAGTCTTTGCTTAGCAGAACTATTCTTCCTGTTTGCCCGATTCACATAGCTGAAAACATAACACTCTGCTCTTTTTTTTTTTAATTTTCTGTGAAGATGAAATTTTAAGTTTTAATGTAGAAACAAAACCTTTTAAAAATAACTGCCAGCGTAAGGAGAATTTTTTTTTTTAAATTGTGGTCGCTTAAAATATTGTGTGACTCAGGCTCCATTTTAGTGATTAAGACAACTAAGAACCAGTTTTTGTTTTTCACGCTGAGGAGTAAGGAGACACTGTAAAGAGGTTGCTAAGAAGTGTGTTAGTCATCACTTGACCAGGAGCAAAACCTCCACCTGAAATAAAAGGATGGTTTCATCAAAAACCTATTTTAGTGAAATTCCATCTACAAAATCGTAAATCTGAGTTTCCTATTCCCAGCCTCTTGACTCTCAATTTTACTTAGAGGCATTAGTCTCAATATACAAAATCCCTCATTGTCTGCTCTTATTAGTGAAACCAATGAAAGAATTGTATGAAGAGACAGCAGTTTCTTATCCCACCTTTCATTTTGCTAAAGGTTTCTGTATTTCATGCCAATATGACAAGACTTGGAGCTGCCATAAATAATTACCACAAGCTTGGTGGCTTAACACAATTTAGTCTCTCATAGTACTGGAGGCTAGAAGTCTGAAATCAAGGTGTCAGCAAGCCATGCTCTCTCTGAAGTCTCTGGTGGATAATCCTTCCTGGCCTCTTCCTAGATTCTTATGACTCTCAGCCATCCTTGGCATTTTCTGCCTGTAGCTGTATCATTCCTATCTCTCCCCTCATCTTAATAGGACCCTCTTCTCCATGTCACTGTATGTCCTCTTCTCTTCTTGTTAAGATTCCAGTCATTAGATTTAGGGGTCACCCTAATCTAGTATGATCCCATCTCCATCCTTATCTTGATTACATCTGCACAAAACCCTATTTCCAAATAAAGTCACCTACTGAGGTTCTAGGTGGATATGAATTTTGAGGGCACATTGCTAATCCACAGATACTACATCAAATCAGTTGCATCTTAATGTCATGCAGTCAAACAATTTTAAGAGGCATAATCATCATTGTTATCAAAAAACAGCATCAAGCATCATATTACAAGTAGGACCATCATGATAGAGGCCCACAGTGACCTGCCTTGCTTTCTTCCTGTTCAAAGATGATTCCAAACTAGGTGTCAGCCACCAAGTTCTTTGCAGCTAAAAGATAATGGTAGTTTATTGGTTGTTTCGAATTGCTTGGCACAGTTCTAAAAGAGCTGAAGGTCTTGGTTCACTATGATGCGGAAGGGCATCAAACAGAGAGAGCTTTGTTTTGGATTATTGACTCTGCACTAGCTGCCTCACATAGCTCTTTCACCACTTTATCTTTTCACCACCTGATGACTTGGGGATAAAAAGCCAGCAAACATCAGGCTAATCAATTCATTTTTAAATGGGAGAAGCATAAGAAACCACTGTCTAGAATTTAGTGTGAGGATTTTTGCAAGAATTCAGTTTTCATACCATAAAGATGTTGAAGTATGTCTTGCTTTGTTCCAGCACATTAGAACTGAATACCAGAGATACTTCAGGTTACTAGGTTTTTTTTTTCCAGGAAGTGCTTAGCAAGAAAGACTGGAAGAGGTCAAACAAGTGCAGTGGGGTCTGCTCTGCTCCCTGAGCTCAAGGAGTAAACCTTCCTCTTATCATGGGCTGTTTTAGTTTCCTTGGCTGCTCAAGCAAATGCCTTGAAATGGGTTGTGTTAAACAATGGGTATTTACTTGCTCATGCTTTGAGTCTGGGAAAAAGTCCAAATTAAAATATCATCAAAGCGATGCTTTCTCCGTGGAGACCTAGGCATTCTGGGGTTGGCTGCTGGTTCCTCTGTCACGTGGCAATGCGAATAGTGGCCTCTCCTGGCCTTTCTGTTCTTTCCTGGCTTCCATTGAATTTAGGCTTCTGGCTGCTCTCCGTGGCCTTTCACTCTATCTGAATTTCATTCTGCTTATGAGGAACTCCAGTAATAGGTTTAAGACCCACCCTGCATGAGGTGGGCCACACTTTTACACCTATAGGTCCTACTTACAATGGATTTACACCTATAGGAATGGATTAGATTTAGAAACATGTTTTTCTGGGATATATACAGCTTCAGACCACCATGTGGGAGAATATTTTTCTCTCAGCATCCAGGACCCTTTCTTCCCACTAAAAACTGTGGCTAGCAGGTATATTTTAATCTTTAAAATGTCTTCACCGAATCATTGGCATTAGGTGCTTGGTATTAGACAAATCAAGAATTAAAAGGAATCTAAGCCTTAATGAGAGTCACACATAGGTCAAATATTAAAATTTTGAAGTTTGAGTTGACTAAATATCAACATTCATTTGTGATTCTTTTAATTCTTGTTTCAAACTACATAGTCTCAGAACATAGAAATTCAGTCAAATTAAATATTAAAAATTCAAGGATACATAGTATCAATCATGCAGTAGTTGGAATGTGTAAATTCTGGTAGAATCACTAGAAATGCCAACTATCCAATGGAATTTCAGATATGAGTGAAGTTGGGAGAGGCAAGGCATTCTGATTCCTCTAAACATAACTCAAAATTGCTTTAAGAAATCTGTAGTTCCAGTTCAGTTTGTCTTTTGAACGTAACCTCTGTTAATTCCTTCCAGTTCTTTGTTTCAACACCAGTTTTCAGCTACGATGCCACTTCATACTACAAAATATTTAGTGACAAGGATGGCTACAAACATATTCACCATATCAAAGACACTATGGTAGGTTCCTTCCAAGATTTAGCTCCTCAAAGATCATTCACTTGAGGTTGCTCAAATAACGCTGAGCTTCACACAACATAATGTTTGTCTTTTTATAGGAAAATGCTATTCAAATTACAAGTGGCAAGTGGGAGGCCATACATATATTCAGAGTAACACAGGATTCAGTGTAAGTACTGCATGAGGCACGATGCACCATTCAGGTTTTTAATTGATGGATGTATACACATGATATGGCATCACCTATTTTCGTTAATAGTATTTTCTGTTTGTTACTTTATGGTTTCTTTCAGACAACTGTGATTTCATTGAGATGGCATGTTCCTTTTGGAAAAAATATTTGGTAGATGGTTGTTTCTCTTTTGATATTTGGTAGATAATTATATACAATGCATAAGACATTTTAAATAACAACTGGTTCTGAAGGCAAGCTCTACTCTTCAGCTCTTGGAGCAATGTGCAAACTAAAAGTGCATGGAGGGCTGGACACAGAGATGGAAATTCTTTTGTAGCTGTTCACTATAAGTATATTATCTGTAACAGCAATATCTGTACGCCAGATAATGTGATGTATAAATGATTATCCCAGGTTTACAGATGGGAAAAAGATTACTCAAAAGATTTAATTAACTTGGCCAAGTCCACGCTGTTAGTGGCGGAACTAGGATTCACACCAGAAACAGACGAACACCAAGGTTTTTATTGCTAACCTCAGCACCACCCGGCTTCCTTCTTGCTCTGACCTTTTCCGTCCATCTGCATACGGTCTAAACAACCCACTTTAAAACAACCATTTATAATAAAACTTCTCTAATCGAGAATGCACAGTTCCTTTCCTTCATCTCTAATAAAGTCTAAATTCAGGACATTCTCTCAGCACAAATAATCTGCCCGCCAAAAGCTAGACCACTAGGAGAGGAGAGGAGAATCATAAGCCCAGGATAGCTAACCAGAAATCTGTCAGAAACCTATTGCCAATCCATGGAATTCTTTGGATGATGAGTGAAGGTGCTTGGACTTAACACTGAGCAGCCAAAAAGTCTCTTGAGTAGAGAGAATGACAGAATGGCAACAAGTGGGCGATTGGTTTCAGGCACAGTCTGTTCAGAAGGTAGAGGTAAGCTGGGGGCTGGAAGACACAACGATGGGCATGAGCTAGGCTGAGGCAGCAGAGGCCTGAACTAGAATTCTAACAACCGAATGTTGACTCCTTAAGGGCAAAACTCCGCTCCTTGTTTTCTTTGCGTCCTTAGCACTTAATACAGGATCTGGCATGGAGCAGGAGTTCAAAAAATAGTTGTTAAATGAAAGAGAGGAAGAGCGAGATGGTAAAGACAATGCAAAGTCTCACTAGGACTGGTGAATTACTGTCAGTGAGGGAAAAGGGAAAGGAAAGAGGGAACATGACTTGCTGCAAGCCTTCGAGATGAAGAGCACTGTGGAAACTTTGACAGATGATGCAGGAGCAGCAGAGAGCTGTTTGGGAAGGGTGCTGAGTAGTTTCAGCCACGGAATTTGAGATGATGTGGGAAAGAAAGTGAAAGTGATGATCAAAGTCACGTGAAGATCATAAAGACCATAGAAGGATGATAATTTATAAGATAAATTTAATATTAGCAATGGGTTATCAATGAGTTGTATTCTATTATCTTTTCCTTTTATTGGGAATAATAAGGTTTTTATGACCTGCAGAAAAGCAGTACTTGGACCTTGTTGAAGTCTTGAAAATTGCAAATTGGTGAACAAATCTTGGTTACTTCAAACTTTCACAACATATTCTTCGCCTTTTGAAAAAAATAAAAAGGGGCAGTTTCTTTGTGATAATCAGATGAACACACAGAGGAGTGAAAATATTATCTTTAAATTGAATTTCCCATTTCATCTGTGGATTAAGACTGGTTAGAACTGGAATCTGGATACTTAAGTAACAAGTTATTTTCTCTTGTGACTTGTTTTTCATCTGGATGAATTAATACATCCTTTGTGTGACATTCAAGTGTGGATGTGTTTTGCTGATTTATAGCAAATATGTCTATTGTCAGGATTCCTGTAAAATAAACTAAAAATGTGTTCAGAGTCACAAACAAAAGTAAATGATGTGATACACAGAACTCTAAGTTGTTATTCATTATGGAAAAGGAAAGGTGCAATATTATTCAAATATTTTAGTCTACTTTATGTGGTTCATCAGTTAATGAATCATAAGATATTATAATATAATAAACCTAACGTAAGAAACAGTATCCAAGATAATTTAAACTTTCTCTGGTGATTTGGAGATCACCCAGAATTCAATGTTATGAGCTCTGATAATTGTGTACATAAATTCCAGGTAATAAATGGTTTAATTGGATACATGTTAGACTATATTCTTTACTATTATTAGATCTAACACTAATAGTCCTATCATCATCAATACTTATTTAATACTTTCTGTATAAATCTTCAGGTTTTATTCTAGTAATGAATTTGAAGGCTACCCTGGAAGAAGAAATATCTACAGGTAGTGTACGTAAATTCATTCTGGAATTTTTATATATTGACATTTGAGTGAAAATATGTCAGAGTTCTCAGGGGATGTAGACTATTTTTTAAAACCTTAAGTGTAACAAAAATCATCGATGAATTGAGATAAAATGTCCAGAAGATGTCATGTACCACAACAGTAAAAAACATATACATCCAAAAAATGTTGGCCTGCTCAAAATGTTTGTTTTCAAAGGGAAAGAAAAAAACACAAGAAATTCTATATAAATTGATAAAAACATGGTGCTAAACACTTCAACCAAATGTAAAGCCAATTGAGTATCTTCATTCATTTAGCCCATGTTTATTAAGCACCTATTATTTTTCAGGCATTGTACATAATAACATAAAATATCATTTCTTTTGCTAGGCATAGGCCTATTATGATTGTAAGTAATTAACCTTCAATCATATATTAATGTTCAAATTCAGGCTAGCACGTGAACCCCTTAGTGGTTGGAATGGACCCTCCATACCTGCTTCTGGATGTGCAAATAAAACAACAGCTGCAATGTGCTGCTAGATGACTATATGCCAAGGACCCTTTTATCTACTTTACATATGTAATCTCAGTTAATCCCCACAAATAACTCTATGACACAGGTGATACTGGTGCCTGGACTTTTACCTGGGCATGCTGACCTCTGACTCCCTGCTAGCAACTGCCTCCCAAATGTTTCCAAGGTCACACCAAAATATTAACATGAATAAAAAAAATATATATTAACATGAATTGTTGGATTGAAAACCCGGAATACTAACCATAAGAGAGGAAATAAGAAATTTTCTCTGTGCCACCTTCCTCTGGTCCCTCCTGGATCATGGCTCCTTATCCTTTGGGGAGAATCCCTCTTTGGGGCCAGTGATGCTTGTGGCCACCCATGTTTGAGGCAAGGTTGGGAGGCAGCCACTGAAGGAAGGCAGAGGTGGTCACAAGGAAAACTAGCCAGTCACTGCAGTGTTCCAACCTTGCCCTGCCCCAGCATAATACCACCTAGGCTCCCTCAAATGGGTTCTGATTCTGAGGGTTTGGGGTCAGGCTCGGGATTGGTACATTAAAGCCAATCACTCAGTTCAGGAATCAGGCGGAGGGCTCTGCCTAGGAGAGTGTGGAATCAATGTGTTGCATTCAGATTGGCTTGAGTAAGAATGTAAGGAGGGAGCATTCCCAGGAGGAGCTTCCATGAGCCCAAACACCCAGCCAGGAGGAGTTAGAACCATGGTGTCTAATTTCCAATTTGATCACTACTGATTTCCCTTTCCAGGTGTTTAAGAAAAGGAACTCTTTCTTGGTGGTCTTGTCAGATATTCCTTGCGGATTTTGCCATGGGATTTATAGTTATGGGAAGTGACCCCCTCACCCAATCCAAGTGATAGGTATTTCTCCTACCCCAGTAGAACCACAAAGGGCTTCTCCCTTGAGATCTGTGCCTACACGTACAAAGCCAGATAAAAAATCAGGCTATGTTGAAATACTGTGATTCCCCTTTACTTTAAATGATATTGGCAACAGAAAAATAGAGTGGGTTTCATGTCAATATGTAAATTAGTCATTTTACATGGAGTAGTACATTTTGATAAATACAATCTCAAAATTTCAGTTTTATTTTCATTTCCCTGTAGAATTAGCATTGGAAGCTATCCTCCAAGCAAAAAGTGCATTACGTGCCATCTAAGGAAAGAAAGGTGCCAATATTACACAGCAAGTTTCAGCGATTACGCCAAGTACTACGCACTCGTCTGCTACGGTAGGTAACATACCTTAACGCGGACACCAACATCCCCTCCGTCACACTCTCCTCCTTGTCACCCCCCTCCGATTCTTAGCTGCAGTGTACTGAGCACTTGTTATTTGCAAGGATGTTTGTCTACATTATCTCATCTAATCCTCACGGAAAATAATGGAAGGAAGGTAGGGAGGTATTACCATTCCCTTTTTGCAGTTGAGGAAACTGAGGGTTTAGTAACTTGTGCGAGAGCCAAGCTGCTGGCAAGGAAAAGGGCCAGGAAGCAAGCACAGGTCTGTTGATTCTAAAGTCTACACTCTTAGCCAGCATGTTCCATGGCACCAGGATGAAACATGCAAACATTAACTGACAAGTTCAGAAACAGCCGCTGAATTAGAATAATATCTTAGAAAGAAGCATTCTCTGATAAAATGGCTGCTGGACTTCTACCCCATTTGCCTGGAGAAATGCCAAACTCACACAGCCAGGAGAAAGAACCGTGGCCTTGAAACCTGGAGTCCCTTGGAAATCAGTGATTCTTTGAACAGTAGTTTCAATGGGGATGGAAAATAAGCCTTTGTCACGGAGTATGCATTTTCTGAAATTGAGAGACATAGAAGTAATTCATTAAAATTACTTATTTTATTTCATTAAAATTAAAGTATTCATTAAAATAAAACAAAATCATAGGTAATAAAACATTCAAAACATCTTCTAGTTAGGCCATGCGTTCATGCAGTGAATAATTTCTATACAAATAATTTTTAAACTGTTTTCTCTCATAGTTTAATTATGTCAACAGAGCAAATATATGTTGATGGATAGATAATTTTATTTTATGCATAATATTTTAATCTCTATCTTGAACGTTTTGTTAACAGAACAAATATGTGTTGATGGATAAATAATTTTATTTTATCCATGATATTTTAATCTCTATCTTGAACGTTTGGCAAGCAATAAAAGAGATGAGGTTGGAAGATAAGTAGGTTGATGAGCTATGTTGGGGTCTTAGCAGTCACTGTGGGGATTTGGAAAGATGACTGGGAAATCTCTAATTCTCCATTCTCTGCCTTTTGCCCCAAGTCAATACCCAAGTTGCCTGGGATTAGTGGAGACTTGAGAAGTGGAGAGTTATAAAATGCATGCCGCTCTCCTTTTTCTGATGTCAACTCTGTTGTCTGAGAGAGGGGTTAGGGAAAAA
This sequence comes from Tamandua tetradactyla, assembly GCF_023851605.1. Lineage (NCBI taxonomy): Eukaryota > Metazoa > Chordata > Mammalia > Pilosa > Myrmecophagidae > Tamandua > Tamandua tetradactyla. The sequence continues at coordinate 133,067,764 of NC_135329.1, read as the reverse complement.
ATGGAATCAGACTGGTGAAGGAGTCTGCTCAGTTGCAGAGGCCCCCAAGTCTCCTTTCACCTCCCGGAACAAAGGCCACTGTTACAAGCCATTTGCCTAAATCTGGTCACTTGGCTCTTGAACCTCATCCACAACTGATCTGACTACTTGGAAATGAATGAAGGATTTTGACCCAGAAGCTCCTGGCTCAAGATGCCAGTTTGATACACTTTTTGCAAAAATGTTTATTCAGTGGCATCTTTGAAATGTTAAAAGGTTGTTGTTCGTGTCCATACGTGCTGATTGTAATGATAGCATTTAAAGGTAAATGTCCCTCTTCAAAATTTGTGCAACATTGTTTAACCCAAGCTATGTATTATTCAATGTGTACTGAAAGCTTATATGGTAGGCACCTTATATCACTGAACTAATCATACTGAGTTATTTGTTTACCTCTCTTTCTCCTTTTTTACATTTCAATCTTTGTATTCACAAGACCAAGAAGAATGGTTAGTACACAGTAGGAATTCAGTGTTTGCTGAGTAAGCAAAGATACTAGGGCATATGAAAGCATTGCTGTCCTTTAAAAAGTCTACCAAAACTCATTTTATGTTGATAAAGATATCAGTGACCCTACACTGACATACATGCAACATTTATATTTGCATGCATTCTGTATTAGTACATTTTAACACCTTTTAAAAGCATTATACCACATTTTATATCACTTTGTGCTCCTAATATCTACTTGAGCTTAGATAAAGAATCTAAGACTAAGCTCTCCTCAAAAGTTGATGGAAGAGTCCTTTCCTTTCTAGAACTTGAATCGCTTGACTTTTCCACCACTCACTCTTCCTCGGCAGTATGGTAATTTCCCATTTAGCAAAAAATATCCTGTGTGGGAAGCACCACATCATCTGGTGTTTTTGAAGCTCCAGTAAAATGAGTCACTGCACCATCATAGGAAAAACCTTGAAATCTTCCCTGTAGGACTAAGAGTAAAGCTTCATTATGTAACCTCAAACTCTCCAGAGGGCTGGTGAGTAAATCCCAGATTATAGAATTAAAGCAGATAAAATCATATTGGTGATGCTGATGAAACAAAAGCCATACCCAAAGAACGAATTCCAGGTAATTATGCTTCTCTGCTAGGACCATACCCTCAGGCTGCTAGTGCCAAGAGCAGCCAGTCATTAGTTTGTCTCATAGTTTGGGGGGAAAAATATGCCATTTGTCATTATCAGAACTGCACACCCATAAATTTTACAGAGTGGATGCTGATTGACTAAGCCTAGAAACTTCCACCCATGTCTCCTTTCCTTACATTCTGGCCCAATGTGTGCTTGTCCCATTTAATAACTTTGAAGAAAACGAGACCAAAATAAAAATCTCCTCAATTAAAAGCCATAAAAAGGCTCCAGAGCTCCACACAACAAAGAATTATTTTTGAGAGCGCCTAATCAATAATATCCCTTTTCCTCATCCCCAGATTAGGAACCAATTAAGTTAGACTGAGGAGTCAGGGAGATGAAGACCAAATGCTAGCTTTATTACTGGTAAAGTCTGTTTGAGAAACATGGCTAAGGTGTGTGGCTTCCTAATATTGCATCCCAGAATGGCACAAACATGGGCACGACTGGACAGCCCCAGAGGTCCCTTGTGAAGCTGGCACTGTCTCACCTACAGCTCTGAGGGATAGATCAAAGGCATGTTCTCTACAGGCAGAAAGATGCTTGGAGGAAGGTGGGAAAAGGAGTGAGCTCCTCATGCGTCTTCTCCCGGAACTCACCATGAAAAGGTCATCCCTCCGGTGCTTTAGTGGGCCCCAGTTTGCCACTCTGAGGACACTCCCTCTACCCAGAAGGAAACACTGAGAAGGGACCAGTGAATATCTACCCCCAATGCCATGTTTGCTGCTCCTAACCATTGGTTATCTGAACAAATGTATCCTTTAATAGTGTATTTACAGGTATTATTTTATTCTATAGTTCAAGTAAGTTATAGATAATCAGTACTTATATTTATAAGTCTTGTTAAAATGTCCCGTTTGTGCACAGAGAACCTGAATTCCATGTTGAAACACATAGTGGACGCTGGTGTGCCCCTCAGATCTCCCCCCTTCAGGATGAATCAGTCCTTTTCCCACAACAGAGTGCTGGTGGCTGCCAGCTCACCAGTAGCTGCCCTCCTGCCTGGAGACTGCTTTTCTCAGGCCACATCCTATGACTAGGGAGGCACCTCTGCTGGCCATCCTAGCTCCACAGCTGCCCGTGGGGTTGGCTAAGACTCTGCGGTGGCCACCGCAGTCCCCCTGCTCCCTGTGCCCCATCCCACCTCCCCCACCCCCACAGGGGTTCATCTGAGTAGCACTTGCTGATAAACTTCTGGCACAGAAAATTCCGTTTGGGTCTATGTCCCAAGACTGGGACCTGCTGCAGCATATTTGCACAGAAAACACATTCGAAATAATTTTTTCTTCTGTATGTATTCATTGCATTAAAAACCATGCTGGATTTTACCCACCAGAAGTAACTGAATATAGAAGCCAGAGGGCAGATTAAAAATACATCCTGGGTACTGGTGAAGGTTCTTTATGATAAAGTCACAACTAAATCTGCCTCAATACAGCATGACATCTTCCCAGAAGGCTGTTTGCTATGGCCATTTCTGGGAATCATCAGTATAATTAGATCTGAGATACATGGGTCACTTTGGAGAAGGGCACAGGCAACGTGCCCTCTCCTGTCTGTTCTCTGATTGGACTCTGACTCTGTGTGGAGTTGAGATGTAACTTCAAAGGTGATGTTTATGTCTCTATGATGTTACTTAAAATGTGATGTTTACGTCTCCCTTAAAAGGGAAAAATGTGTGTACAGAATTAAGAGAAGTACTTAAACCTGATACCTGATACTAATCACAGATACAACCCAGCAGTTCTTATTGAAAAATATGTCGGTTGTTTTTAAAATAAGCTTGTTTTTGTTTTAATCCTCCACACAGGCCCAGGCCTCCCCATTTCCACCCTTCACGATGGCCACACTGATCAAGGTACTCGCTCTCTTGCATGCTACTTTCTCTAAAGAAATCCTGATTGCGCTGAGCTACTACGCTAGAGTACATCCACTGTTCTATAGGAAGCAGGACAGTTTCCCACACTGACAAAGTGAATTTATTTATTTATCTGTAGTCTGAACCTGGCATAATCCAGATGAGTTATATGGAAGGGATGAATCCTACCTTTCCAGTTGGCCTTGGAAAAAGAGCAGAAGCTTCGAATTGGAAGAAAGCAGGGCATTCCGGACAACCTCCCTCCCAGATAAAAACTCCTGTTTTTTTGTAACATCCCAAACTGGAGACAAATTCCAGATATAACTTCTCCGGTTCAGAGCAGAGGGTGACTATCACACTAGCTTTTTTTGTTTTAACAGCTACATCACACTGTTGCCACATATGAAAGCCCCGAAATTTGGGGGCTCTTTCCATTTTCAACTGCCATCAAGCCAGCCCTCCTTCATCCTGTCTTTGTGATATTGGTTCACAACAGTTCACAGCTCAAAGATGACCGTTTTTGCTCTCAACAGAGTGATGCAAGTGTATAATTGGTCTGGTACTTCTCCTGCTGGTTCTCCATTACATTTTGATTTAGTATTAAATAACATCATAGGACAGGAGTTACTGGGGACTAGAGACAATGAACGACAAGCAGGTAGTACTTCCTTCAGCGCTCCTGCCTGCAGTTGCCCTTAGACAGTTTTGGTGGCAAGTCAGGATGCTGCTTTGAGATTAGTTTGGCTGCCAGCCCAATGGCTCAAGTCTAGGTGAAAATAAGATAATAAGGAAATACAGAGTCAATTCAAGAGTTCTGGACAGGACCTTCAGTGTTATAAATGGCACTGTGAATTTAGGCGCATCCTGACGTTATTATTGTTTTAACCATTCATCTAATAATGAAACACTTTAAAAAAAAAACAGACTGCATTTCTCAGTTGGGCTTATTCAAGTTTCAATTAGAGAAGTTTGAAAGCAATATTGCTTTCTAGTTTGTAAGCTTTTGTCTTAATGCAAATCACCATAGATGTATAATATCCATTTCATCATGACTGCAAAATAAAGGTGAGCTTCCCTTTTCCCATAACATGAATTTCTGCTTTCTTAATATCCTTGTCATTTTCCTGCCAGATACTTCATCTAATACTTACAAAACAGGCACAGTGTGTTCCTTTCACTACCATTTATGTATACGTGAATTTCATCCAGCTCACCAAGTAGAAAGCAAATTCTTTTAGGACAGAATTCCCCAAACTTGTCTTATGATGAAATTCACTAATATGCTTATTATAAACACAGATTTTCATACCCACCCTTGGATATCAAGTTCAATCAATCTTGGATTGGACCAAGGAACCTGAACTTTTTGTAGAATGCTCTGGGCATTTTTGGGAGCTGCTGTTTTAGAGGAGATGCAGTGTCTTCTATTTATTGGTAGTTTTCTCACCCGTTTTCCACTGCCTTTGAAGATTACAGTAATCTACATTCAACAAGTAGTCACTGAGTATCTACCACATTAAGCCAGACACCATGCAGGCACTAGATCTGTCCAAACAGATCCCAAGTCAGACACCACACCTGTCCTTGAGGAGAGTACAGACCAGTGAGGAAGCAAAATGTGTGAATGGGCAGTTACGGTACAGTGTGGCGAGTACTGTGAAAGGGGAAATACAGAGGGCATGAAGTCACAAAAGGGCTCCTCATATGGGATTTTGAGGACAGAAAATGCTTCCTAATGATGGCTACATCAATCCTAAGACCTATGAATGTGAGGGAGGGATAGAAGTTGCTTGGATGAATATTGATGCTTTTTTGCTTAAAAAGGGGACTCATCATGGGGAGCAGGATAGGGGAGATGAATTCTGTTTCGGTTGTAGAGTTTGCGGGACTGGTAGTATACGCAAATGGAGTTGTCCTTTGGTTACATAGTTCTGGAAGTGAATGGCAGAGGATCGGTTTGGACTGAAGGTGATCACCAGATGATCAGTTTATGACTTGTTGATTAGGCCCTGGAAGTGGGTAAGATCCACAGAGTGGGATAACTGAGGGCAGACAGGGATAGTGGAAGGCGAGCCTAGAATAAAACGGTGTGGAAACTCACCACCGAAGTGATGGAAAGGGAAAGGTGAGCTGGCAAAGGAGATGGAGAGGGAGTAGAAGGAGGAAGACAAACTTGAGAGCGTGGTGTCATGGCAGGCAGGGGAGGAGAGGTTCTCAAGGAGGAGGAAGTGCTCGGGGGGGGTCAAACACTGCTCTTTGGATTTAGAAGAGGGAGATTCACACTCACTTGACCAGAGCCGTTTCAGGGGAGTGGTGGAGGTGGAAGTCACGTAAAATGAAGTGCAGGTATGCACGCAAGGTCAATAAACAAGACAGGGTTTTCAGTAAGCCTGACTGTGGTGAGGAGGGGAGCAGTAGAATGATAGCTGGAAGGAATTGATGGAGATTTAGTTTTATTTTTGAGAGATGACAACCATTTGAACATGGTTGAATGCTGATGGAAGAAATTAGGAACCAAAAGGGATTGAAAACAGAGTAGGAGGGCAGTTCCTGAGAAGCTGGGAGGGAAGAAGTCCCGATCTCTTGCATTGGAATTGACTTTTCCACAGATTCTTCACATAAATTTAATTAATGAACAATAAATCATATTTAAACGAAGATCACACGTAAAACCCCTCATTCTCACACTTGATGTCATCCTATTGAACATTCTATAAATGCATATAGAGTACATACTGCATGTCGGGTATTAGGTATTGAGTGTGCTGGGTATTGATTATACAATGATGCATGAAAGAAAGAAAAAGGTGCTGTCTGAAATGTAGCAGCCCTTACCAGGTGACAGGTTCTTAATGTAAAGCTAATAGAGAAACTCCGTGGCCACCCCTCACTCCCAAAGCCCTATGGAATTCCATTTCTCCTATAAGGAATGGGAAAATTGCCCATTTACTATCCATAAAAATGCACCCCTGGACTGTAGAAGCACTGGGTAAACTTTAGAATTAAATTTGTCATTTCAGTAAGTCATGAATCAGGAAAGTTCAACAGCTAGGAACAGAATGAAGAGGTCAAAGACATAGCAACCTAGCAACACTTGCATATTGTCTCCAACTTTCAATACTTGTGGTAAAATAAGAAAGAAAAGGGGGAGGGAGAGAAGAAGAGAGAGGGAGAAAGAGAGAAAGGGAGAGAAGCCATTCCGTATGCTTGCTTAGCTCCACCCAGGATTGATTTCCCTTAACTATGTGAGCTCCACATACAGAATCCACAAAGAAGAATGAAAAGCTGGCTGTAATGTAATCAGAATTGTATATTCATTTTATTTCTTTGGATTTACCACTAAGATCCCACAGGTACCCCCTTCCTGATGGATGGGATGCAAAGTTAAAGTGAAATTTACTATGTATCTTGTACAACTCATTTCCAAAACATCTATACTTGTACTAAGATTAAATATAACACGTTGAAGAAAAATGCCATAAGTATATGAAAACTGAGAGTTACAAGGGAAGCGGTTTGGCAAACTTAGTGTCATTCCAAGTGCTCCTCTGGTTCCCTGTGCTCAGGAACCACTTTTTAAAAAGGCACAAGAGCAAGAAGTCCACGCGATGGCTTTTGTAGCCATCACCATATCTCAGAAGGCATCCAGATGCTCTTTAAAAAAAATGCTATCAACTCCAATATTATATGAAAGATTAACTTCTGTACAAGACACCTCATACCAGTCTGAGCTCAAAATAAAATTTATAGAAAAGTCTTTATTGCTAGAACCCCTTTTACGTATACCACCAAACTACATCATTCTGAAGATCAATGGATTTGTTCAGTTTCAAAGATTACAGTGTTAAACATAACTGAGTTGAAGTATAAGTGGCACTTTTTTAGAAGATTTTTTAAGTATGAGAGCATGGTGTATTTATGCATTTTTTCTAAGATATAAAGTTACCTTCCGAGATAGAATTTCAAAGACTAGGATCTACAATAATTCATTTATAAAATAAATGTTCTGCATTAATCAAGAAGAACAGGAAGAGGTTAAAAAGTAAAAATAAATGATATTTGACTTCAGAAACTAGAAATTTAAAAACAAACTTTGTAATTAATTACAAGATGAATTATTTTAAATTTGTGGGTTCAGCAATCCAGCTTTTAATTCTACTAGATGTTTTAGTATACGAAGGAGGAGATGCCACCTATTCAGTCAAATCACAAGTTTCAGTCGGAGATGGGGAAATGTGGTTGCATACGAATTGTTGCTTCTGCAGTTGCACTCAAAATCTGATTTAATGCTATAGGGATCAGTTTAGGAGACAATGATTGAAATGTGTTGTTCTTCATGGGCTGGTACCTGCTTTAAAGGCTGGCTGAAAAGAATGTCCATCAATACAAGACTTGTTAAACAGTCCTTACACAGTTTCAATTTCGTCCATATTAAAGCCAAAGGAATTTTAAGAAAGAAAGTTGTTATGAAAACACAGTCATTAAAAATTAACATTTTATATTTTTTTTTTAGAAATTGACATCCTGGAAGAAAACAAGGAATTGGAAAATTCTTTGAAAAATATCCAGTTGCCTAAAGAAGAAATTAAGAAGCTTGAAGTGGATGAAATTAGTAAGATTTCTAAAAAATTAATTTAGAGATATGAATCTGCATACTTTTCCTGCTTTATGAAAAAATTATAGAGTACATGTTGCAGTCCAAACTCTGCAGTACATAACAGAATTTTAATTAAAGTAATCTTATTCTAACAATGTTGAGTTTCACGAAACATCTTAAAGTATTTGAAAATAAGATTGATTTTACACTTTTCCATGGCTCCATTTGAACAATGGCATATTAAAAACAGATCTTATCTAATTTTAATTTTAGAATGTGTGTCTCTAGAGCAAACACTAACTCAAGATTCATAGTCATTCACAATTAGACATAAAATATGTAATAAAAATGAATTTAAACATATTCTTGGTTCATCATAATTTACTGGATATGAATCAATTTTATGATGTATATTATTATTAAAGAAAAATAACAATGCCATGAGTACTTGTAATGAAGATTTTTCTCCTTTTTTTTCAAAGCTTTATGGTACAAGATGATTCTTCCTCCTCAGTTTGACAGATCAAAGAAGTATCCCCTGCTAATTCAAGTGTATGTAATATTTTCTTTGGTGTAAAAACTATTTACTGAAAATATGTTGGATGAAATACACATTTATGAGATAGAATGAACCATTCTCCTTGGTAACAGTTCATATTGGTGCTGTTTTTATGTATTCCTCAACTAATCAGAGTAAATAAAATATGGCTATTTAAAATAGATTGAGGAAGTTTTGAGATTTTTAGATGGACTTGCTTGCATTTGCTGTGTTAAATATCCTTTCTATGGCAAATTGCCGAATGTGTCAGAATACCTTTGAGATAGAGACATTGCAGCCAAGAAATATTGTAAATCATCTTAACATCTTATGTAATTGAGTTAGAAATGAAATAAAGGAATGGAATACATTTAGTGGAATCAGTGCTGACCTATACACAATTTGCTTAAAACACCATGCATTTTTTTAGTATATCTTATGTCTGCTTTTAGCAAGTGGCAGGTGGCAGAAATGACGAAAAACCCACACATATTCCTTGAAATGCCAACCCTAGATGTATCCGTTTTGGGGAATAGGAGAGGCTGTGTCCCAAAACAACTTCCTTGTAGCAAACCTGTGGGAAAAGCCTGGTCCTCTCTTGATTTTGAGCCAGTTCTAATGTCATTGTTATTTAAATTTCATCTCACATTTGTACTGGGAATCACTAGAGGTGATGCATGTGCATGATAGGAAGCTCAGTGTTATTAAAAAAAGATATGAAAGATTTTATTTTTTGTTTCCTTAGGTATGGTGGGCCCTGCAGTCAGAGTGTAAGGCCGATATTTGCTGTTAGTTGGATATCCTATCTTGCAAGTAAGGAAGGGGTGGTCATTGCCTTGGTGGATGGCCGAGGAACAGCTTTCCAAGGTGACAAGCTCCTCTATGCAGTGTATCGAAAGCTGGGCACTTATGAAGTTGATGACCAGATTGCAGCTGTCAGGTGAGCACCTTCCCGTGGAAATCGTGATGGTCATGCAATAACTGTCATAGATCACTTTTGGGTTTCTCCATTCTTAACGACTTAATTCTTTCTATTTTCCTAATTGGATCTAAGACTATCAATAATATTAAAGGGATATTTTTGCCCATTCATGGAAGAGAGCCAATAAAAGTATAAAAACATGCTTCATCGTGATAAATGAAAAACACCTCTTTGGATGTGTCAGCCAATCTCACATCCCTTGGATTTATGACGATGGTTAAGTGGCAGAAAAGGACATAACAATTTGTATAGCAATCTAGAGATGATCTGCAGTAAATCAAAACATCGGGATTTGATCAAGCACTGTAGATTCTGCCTCATAAGTTTAGAAATGGCTCAAAATTTCCTCAGCACCACATATTTTAGGCATTAGGCACTCATTTGTGGTTATATAAGCTGTCAAGTTTGGCACCGTTAGCATGAAGATGTTTGCCTATTTTAATTTGACAAAAAATATTCATTTTATGTACTAGAAATTAAATTACTAAAACATTTAGAGGAAAGACATTTTCATATTCTAAGTTCTTTCTTTCCAGCTATACTCTTAACCACAATTATTGGCTTGCTCAACTTTTCCTGAAACAAAAAGAATGTAGTCATCCAAATTGTTACTTCTTTGGAATCATGGCTCAAGTTCCTTCGGGATAATTCTCTGTAGTTGTTTGGTTTGTATTATTATAATGAAAGTAGGTGAAATTAGAGAATAATAGCTTATAAACGAAGAAAATACCATAGGCTGGTTGTATTCTCAGCCACGGATACACACACACACACACACACAAATAGCCAAAAATCAAGCAGGGAAGAACAATTTAGAAAACTCATTAGTATACTTCTCTTGTCGCCTTAATATCATTAATAGTTATTGAGTTCAGTGCAACATTCCCAACACAGATTGTATTTAAGAGTTGAAGCCAGACCTGAGTAACTCTTTTATGTATTTTTGTCTTTTATCAAAGCAGAAGAACAAAAAATATTTATTTCTTTAAATAGAAAAAAAAATAACTCTTTGCAAATTTATCTTCCATTCTCTGGAGTCCTACACATACACTTACACAATGAATATTAAATTAAAACAAAGACTGAGTAAAATCTGACAAACTAATAAGCAGATTATTAAATAGCACTACACTCTGAATCTATCATCCACTCTTAACTTCTGGGGGGGCTCCATCTTTCTTATTGATCCAGATTTTTGACCCTTCCACTGTACCATTTTTGAAAGAGGTTTCTGTCTGACAGAGAACTCTAGAAGAGGTTGCTGAAAGAAAAATGCCATTGAGAGATCAGTTTATCACAGAACGCCTGCAGAATGCTTTAATGATACTTAGTGGCACAACAGTACGTCATTAAAGACATAAAGACTTAGGTCTTTAAGGGATGTTTTAACACATGGTTCACATATATTTGTATTTATTGCATGCAGCAAGCACCAAGGACATGCAATCCCAGGACTTCATGAAAACACAGAGATGAAAATTATACATCACATATAATTCAGTTAGATCTTTTCCAAAGTTGGTGGAACTAAAAAGTGATTTTTTTTTTTTTGGCATTGGTAAAACAAAAAGAAAAAAAAATTATCATAACCCACCACCGCCGCAAAATTAAGTCATTATATTTTCTTGCACTTATTTAGCACCACAAATGCAGCCAATTTAAGAATAATACCTCAAGAAACAGAATAGGTAGCTTCTTAATGTGTTCCTTGAACGGAATGAAATTTTACACCTAAACTCAGGATACGGGCCTTAATGAAAATCACTATTTCTGATGTTCAGCTTATTGTTCACTAAGCTACAAATTCTACCAAATCTCACAATAACACCGATTTGTTTGGCATTTGGAATTGAAGATGGACAAGAGGTGGGAATTGGATACCTCTACTTTTTTGAGCCATTTTTAGGATTGAATCTGAGGAAAGTCTTCCTGCTACAGGACAGGCAAATGTTCACTCATTTACTCAGCCATTCAACCATAGATCAAATACTAATATATGCTATTGCAATGCACTCTGTATAAATTGTTCAATTTACAATCTATGCTTTCAGCGCATTCACAGTCTGGTAAAAATAGATAAGCTACATGCCTTCTGAGGGGACAGCATTTCTATTGGGTGGAGCTCTTCATAAACAGATCACAGCAAATACAAGATGGCTGTGTGAGCCTTTGTGAAGCACAAAGACAGCAGTAGGGATGGAAATTGGGGTTTGCCTTGGCTTTGCTTGACACCATTACTCTGTGAAAGTAAAAGAGAAGCCTGGGAATCTATTGCTTTGAGCAAAAGGATAGATTTATAAGGATAATCCTGGGAACGTGTCAACTACATGTCTCCCAAAGAAGCGTGTTAGGAATCAGACACCAAATGCCTAACCTGGAATTGGGATTGTAATCCCTCTATTGTAGCCCTCCAATTTTCCCCCAAAGAATGAAATCTGTCCCCTTAAATCTCTTATAAAATGCAATCTATCTAGATAGTCTACCTACCACAAGAAAATCATATGTATGTTTATTCAGAAATGACATTAGATACTACCCAGGGCCAAAATAAATAGATTCAAAGCCAAGCAGGAGAAAAGAAACCTCACAATGATACTGGACAAAGGCAGTGAATTCTCTGCCTGATGGCTCTAATGACCAATTCCTGAGACATTAGGGTTTCAAAGAGAGAAAGAGTTTATTACTAGACATGAAATAGGAGAACAGATGGCCTAGTGGCCCAAAAAGCTGTCTCTCCAAGTTTAGGAGGTTCAAAATTTTTATGGATTCTAACAAGGGGAGATGGAGTCATTATGATTTCAAATAGCAAATCTAAGCAGAAAGGGAGGCAGAATTATCATTTCAATAGCAAAGAGTAAGCAAAAATGATTTATTAATGTAAAAGGAGTAAAACTGGGGCTGCAATCAGTTAACAGCTAACTTAAATTTTTTTCATTAGCGTTGGGGCCTTTACCCTTTCAAGTTACTTTGAGAAAAGGACAACATAAAGCCGAGTAATAGCTCTTACAATCACAAAGGCACAAGATGAGGGCTTTTACAAATATTATTTGATATCAGGGCAGATGAGTTATAGTTCAGAGATTTCATGTATTTTTCTCTCTACTCTAATATACCGAAAAGAAAAAAAAAGGAATGTTTATATAATGATTTAGTAATCATAATCATCCCTTAAATCCTAACTTCTTGGTTACAACAACTTTTTTCTATCCAAAGAGAATGTATCAGAGGAGATGCTTGTGACATCAGAAGCATAAATGAAACTGGAACCTACTTTCTTCATGCTTCTCTGTGAACTATACATGTGTGGGACTCATAAGATTTTTCTACTGCTCATTTGGGGGTATCATAGGCATTTTTGACAGTCCCACAATTTTGAAATTTTATATGACTGGAAGGTCGGTGGTGGGGAAGAATTATGTGAGTAAATATCATATCATACCCTTATAAATAATGTTATAGATTTAGAACATTTCTAAAATAGGATAATAATTCATCAATAGCATTCCAAATTGACCATAGCCTCAAGCCATTTTTATGAGAGAAAAGTTTTAAAGTTTACCCAGCCTCCAAGATTAGAAAAGAATCCATTTCAATCATTACTAATGTTTTGTGGATTTAACTACAATACTGGCAATATTTCTGATAACCCTCCCAGAAGCAATTCAGAATTTGGAGGTGAATTTTATAGACTCATTGGTCTTGAAGTGCTCAGATTATCTAGGTAACCTTCAACCTGGTATTGCCACATTAAGTGTTAATGTTTCGTTTCCATGTTAACTATTGCACTATCACCACTTCCTGTAAATGTCATCCTTTCAGAATAAACCTAGGAAGGGAGCTGTTAAGAATTTCCTGTTACCATGTATCACTGGTTATTTGCTTTTTTACCCAGATACAAGGCAGTATTATTGCTAGCTTCTAGGAAATCATAAAAATCATGATAGATTTTATGGCAGAACTGTCTTCAAGCATTCATGTCAGGATTATTTTTTTTTAACAAAAAGAGTACAGCTTCTCTTCTTTCACTTGGCTTTGAAGTTTGGGGAGCAATCACTGAAGTGCTGCAACTTGCTGCCCATTTTTCTGGTTTACCATGAGCAGCATCTACACAGGTAGCAAATTTCTCTTTGCCACTGCATTTCTTCCCTGTAGACTTCTCAATGTCCTTCAGAATCAGTGTTTGGTAAGCTGTGACTCACGGGGCCTCTTCCCATCTGTTTGTCCCGGGCACTTGCCCAACTCCTCTATGCATCTGAAACGTGCACATTGAATCAATGCAACAAGCAAAATGGTTGCTGTGAAATCCCTGTAAGCAAACCCTATTATAAAACCAATGAAAATCACCCAGATCTACTTCCAGAGAAGAATGAGAAAGGACATTAATAATAATGAGAAGAGAACAAAAGGATAGTGTTTTGTCTCACTTTGGCTTCCCAGTCCTCCCCCCATCATTGAGGCCTCTGCAATGGCTCCTGCACTTTGCTTCTTTCTACCACTGCTCCTGGGGCTCCATGATTTTCTTAAGTTTGGTCAAACCACCCCCATCACCACCTCCCACCCCCAATAAATTCTTATTGCTCCAGAACACCAGCCATCCTCAAGGAAACACTTTTGTTTGGCACCAGCTTTACGAAGTTATGCTTCCTGAGGACTTCCCATGACTTTTTAAAGGTTGTTCTTCACCATGGACCCTTGTTCCCAAGGAAAGATTTATTTTCAAAAGAAAATTGCTAATGGATGCTATTCTTGTAACGGAGCTAAAATGATTCCTTTCTGTTTTCTAAAAGATTCATGTGGCTGTTCATACTGTGCTGAATTGAGGGGCCCTAAGCATAAAGCGGGAGAGAGGTAGACATTTTTCTCAGGTTGGCTACAAAGGCAATGGTGACTATGACTAATATGTAAACAAGAAAGGTAATGAGAAACTGATAGAATTTAAAACAGCAACAACAAAACCTTCTTTCCAAAAGCTGGGACTTTGGAAATTTGGTTCTAATCATGGTGCTGCCACTTCCTGTGTTAGTATGAGCTAGTTCTTGACATCTATAAGTCCCAAGCTACAAAATCAAGATACCGAGCTTTACCACCCTGAAAGTAGGGTGTGATGAATGTGTATTAGAGTCTGAGAGTGTTCTTTTATCCTTTGCAGAAAGCATGGTAATACTGTTTTAATTATTTTTAAATGTAGCTTTATTATGCATGTGTTTAAACAAAGAAAACATGCGTTTCTATTAAATCTTTGGATTAAATATGCTTGTGTAGTGAAGTAAATGTCATGTGTACACACTTAAAATTCTAAAAATTTATTTCTTTTACTTTAGAAAATTCATAGAAATGGGTTTCATTGATGAAAAAAGAATAGCCATATGGGGCTGGGTGAGTTGTTTTATATTTTTTATGCCTATTATTCAGTTCAGCAGTCATCATTTTCCAAAGTGTTCGCTTTTAAGGTTTCTCATGAAATGTTAATGTTGCAACATAATTTAATCTGTCAATGGAAACAGTCAGTTTGGAAAATTTGGGCTTCAAAGTGGTGGTTTCAAGTTGTGTTCCTTTTTTTCAGTCATTTAGTTTCTTTCTGGGATATATTTTTCTTTATTTTTTCATAATAAGACTATAGCACACCAAACAGAACTATGTCCACTATCAAATTAGAGAGGCAAAATACATACTTTTTATTTCACATTTCATTTTTATTGGAAGTTTAGCTAAATCTTGGAATTAGAGGGACTTTTACAGTATAAATTCCATAGTCCCTAACCTAGCCCAGTCATGTCTTAAGTATTTTGGCAATCAAATTCTTTGACCGGACTTAATTTCAATTTGTGTTAACTGGTGAGAAGTATTATTCAGTTTCCTAGTTACATGTCATGTAACTAGGAAATGGAGATAATTTTCCAGGTTTGAGGCATTGCATGGGTTTTAAAAATGCATATAAAAGGAAGTGACAGAACATACAGGAATAGGCAACGAGGTCGCTGGAAAGTTTAGAGAAATATTGGAAGGAGTTTAAGTTTGCCCATTATAAATTATGATAATTATTCTTCAAAGAAGATTTCCTGTATCACTTTTTGGTCTGAATTTGTACATTTGCAAGTTAATTTGCAGCCATTCGTGCTTGGTTTGTTTTTCTTGGCTGTTTTCTCTAAGAGCGGCCTGCACAAGATGGAGGGAATGAAACCCAATATTCAAAGGAATCTGCAGGATTCAGCTCAACTCCCAACTCAGTGACCAGATGAAGAACTGTTGTAAATTGGGGGAAAACTTGTTATATCAAGCCATTTGGTCCTTCTTCAAACTATCAAATGTTAAATATCTAAACAGAATGGAATTCAAATGGGTGGAAATAAGTGAAATATTTTTATGGTGAAATATTTCAGATAAGAACTTTCCTACAGTCCATTTATATGTAATGTCCTAAAGTAAAGATTCAGACTTCATGTTAAATACTTATATAAACTCATTTTAGCCTTTCTCTTAGAGCTGCAACTTTTCTTTTCCTGCAGGTTTTGGAATAATCACAAGGTAGAACTCTTCATTACATTTCTAGAACATTCTAGATATTAGTTTGGTAGAGAACCATTTACACAAGATGAATTAAGGAACCCACTCATCACCCAAAAATATCGCCCACATCAGCCTGAAATTCTTCAATAAGAGATGCTCACCACCTCTAATTATGCAAATGTCTCTGGAAAGAATAGCACGTTAGGCCGCCTTCATTTCTATTTTCCAACATGGAAGAGATTGTGAGGTAGTGGGAAAAGAAAAGTCTAAGTGGCCTGCCATTGGACCAAGACTGAAAAGCCCCCAGATCAGCTGGAGGTGTCAGAGGGTGGGAAAATAATTGAAACCACACCATTTATATCTTTGGGTTTAAGACCAATTGGTATTTATTAATCCATCTTTTTGATCACTCACTCATTCACTCTTTCATCCATATGTATTTACTATGTAATGGATTGGATTTGAACTAGTTCTTGTGCTAGATTCTTTAGGTGATGAAAAGATGACATGATGGGTAAGATATAGAGCTGGACTTCTTGTGAGGAAAAAAAAAAGAGAAGAATGGTTAATTCTGGCTGTGGAAGTTAAGGGAAAATTCAGAAATGAGGTGACATTTGAGCTTGTTGAAAACAGATTAGCTCAAAGGCATTCCAGGCAGAGTAAAGATCCCATTGACCATGTCCTTATTTAACCAAAAGCAGGACCTGTGTGGGAAACTCTTGAGTTGATCAGAAATGCCTAAAACTTTGAAGGTTAAAGCATACACTTAGGAAAGTATAGAAAGTATAGAAAATGAGTCTAGAGAAATAGGTAGCAGCCAGATAAACCATTTTACGCCATATGAAAGAAAGTGGACTCTATCCATCATTCCAGGACCCCTTTCTCTTTTCATTCTATTTATCTATAATCATTACATTATCTGCACTCCCTCCCTTCCTCTTCTTCCATTCTGTCTCTAAAAATGATGGTTTCCGGTGAATGACCTTGACCTTCCCTGCTCTTCACTTCCTTGGGCCAACGTATGTGGTTTCAAAGTGATGACAGCCAGATCCCTACCACCAGCCCCCACCTCTCTTCTGAGCTCCACATTTCAAATGCCTCAAATGCCTCAAATGTCTTACGGGGCCCTAAGCTAAATTTGTTCTAGTCTATTTGAAAACAAATGCTCATCTTCCCAAAGGGCCTCACCGTGCATCTAGCTACCCAAATTAGACAGCTTAGAGCTATTTTCAACTTCCCTCTCTGACTCCAACATTCCTTTGGTTCGTAAGTTCTGTCAAGTCTGCCTTCAAATATCTAAATCTGTTCTTTTCTCCCTATTCCCATTGAAATTGTCTTTCTTTAAGGTTAAACCAGAGCCTCTCAAACTTTAGTTTGCATAAGAAACACCTGAGAGCTTGTTAAAACACAGCTTCTGGGGCCCACCACTGGAGACTCTGATTCAGTATTCTGGGCCCTGAGAGTTGCATGCCTGACAAGATTCCAGGTGATGCGGATGGTTCTGGTTCATGGACATTAGTTTGGGTGGCACTAGCTGAAACTATCCCATTTGTCTCTTAACTTGCCTCCCTTCTTTGGCATCTCAAGCTCCAATGTTGCTAATGAAGTTATCTTTCCAATACATAATTCTTACCTTGTTGCTATCTTGCTTACATATTTCCCATGGTTCCACATTACCCTCAGGGTAAAGCCAAACACATTTCCTTGCATGCAATGCTCTTGGCAGTCTGGGCCCAACCTACATTTCCAGTCTCACCACTCTCTACTTCCCCCCCTTCCCTCTCCAGATCTTAAGTCATATGCTTTCTTGTTCTCAGCTTTTAATACATGAGGCTCCCTGCTCCTGGGAAGCCTATCCTCTTTTCCCATTCACTGCCTTTTTCCCAGTCCAAAATGGAAACTTACTTGCTCTTTAAAACCCGACTCATATATCACTTTCTTCGTGCTCCAGTAGCTCTTTATCTTGATTTCATACGGATTATCATCATTTACCTTGGTTTCTCTCAGAAGAATGTTAAGTTCATCAAGGGAACAGACTGCATCATTTTTTAACATATTTCTCAAGTGTTTAGTGTAGCATTTGGCGATATCAGGCATTGTGATATTGTTTAAACTGTCAACATCTCCCCAAAATGTTTCCTATTAACCCCAGAATATTTTTCAGGAAAATGTTCTCTGGTCTAACAAGCTAGGTAAATCATGCATTCTATCTAACCATGTATATAGGCCTGCAAAGAAACCTATTTAATTTTAACATAGCATTACCAAAAAGTATTTGATTCCACAATTCCTTATCCTTCCTCCACCTGAAAACACGTTAATAATATTTTCCAGATATCTCTATGAGGCATGTTCTTGAAGGCAGTAGGGGAGTGATAATATTGTCTTAGAAAGATAATCTGGCCTCAGAGTAGAGTGTGGACCGATGTGGAGAGCTGCAATAACTGAGAACAAATACCAAGGGTCTGAATTTAGGCAGTGACCTAGGAGCTGAGAAGAGCTCTGGGTGGTCGTTTACAGTGTAATAAGAGGATGGTATTGGCAATGACATGAGAATTATTCTGCTGTTATTATGTTCCAAATCAGGGAAGAATGTTGTTTGTTTTAGGTACTTCAGTGATCTCAGGAATATGCTATCCCTACCCAGACAGAATTTCCTGGAGTCAACTGGTCAATAAATTGCAAGGCCTGCATTTCCCTCCATTATCTAGATCACGAAAGGGGGAGAAGGCATTTTTTTTATTTTCCCTTTTCATTTTGCCAACTTAAACCAAAATTCAGCAATACTGCTTTCAGCTGCTTATTAAATTCCACTATGCCCCCAGCACTGTGCCTGAGAGGTATGTTCATGACAATGGTTCTTAACCGGGAGTTATTTTGCCCCCCAGGGGACATGTAGCCATGGCTGAAGATGTTTTCAGTTGTCCTCATTGGGAATAGGAGTGCTACTAGCATCTACTGGGAAGAAGTCAGGGGTCCTGATACCCTACAATGCACAGAACAACCCATTCGACAGTTACCCAGTTCCAAATGTCAGTGTGCCGAGGTTGAGAAGGCCTGGTTTATGCAATGAAGAATTGAAGCAATTATTCTGCAATTGAAGAGCAGTGGGGTTTTGCTTCAAGTATTAAAATAACAGCCTCATTTATGGGCTTTGCTTTGTTAATATAGGCCTAGCCAGGTGGTGTTGAATAAGCATTAGTTCATGGCTTGATCTCAGGTCCTTTCTCTTCCAGTGACTTGAGCAATTTGAATTGCTATATGTGATAGGTAACAATGTAGAAGTAGGATAAATGTACCTCTAGTGAGACTCTATTAGACTCTGAACTTAAAGTTTCCCATAAGAATTGCCTTAGTGTAGGGATGTAAAGCAAAGTGCATGGATTTCAGAGTCAGGCTTTCTGGGTTCAAGTCCCAGCTCTGCTGCCTACTGATTCCATAGCCTCTGCCCCAGTTAACTGAACCTCTGAAATTTAATAGTGAGTTATGGTAATAGTTTCTTCACAAAGTCACTCTAAGGATTGGATGACTTAATAGGAAAGTCAAATATTCAACAAATATTTGTATTATTCCTGCTGTGTGTCAGCCCCTATTCCAAGTCCTGAGAGCACATCGATTAACAAGACAAACAAAAATCTCTACCTTCATGGGGTTGGGAATGGGTGGGGAAAAAGACAACAAGCACGATAAGTAAAATAAATGAGATGCAAAATGTTGATAAGTACTATGGAGGGATTAAAAAAGAAAATGCAAATAAGAACCAGGGCTGTGGCGATTTTAAATCCGAAGGGCAGGAAAAGCTCTCCTGAGAATATGAAATTTGAGCAGAGGTTTGAAGAGGTTAGGAAGCAAGGCAGGTGAGTTTCTGGAAAAAGAGCATTCCAGGCAGCGGGTCACAGCATTTGCTAAACTCCTGAGGTTAGATCATGCTTGGAGAGTTCGAAGAATAGCAAGAGCCACTGAGCGAGGGCAACAGGGCAACAGGGCAAGTGGGGAGGCAAGAGGCCAGGGGTGGGAGACATTGCCTGGAACCACAAAGAACACTGGAATAATTTTAGCCATACAAATGTTAGCTAGTTATCATTATTACCTTTAGGTAAAATGTCCCAATGTGCATTATGGTTCACATAAGATGTTCCATAAGTCCTCTCAAAATTCTGTGCCCTTTTTAAAGCCATCTCTCATTTATACAAAATGGCAAGGCATCTAAGTGCAAAGGACAAGATTCTAGAATTCTCATGGCCAGTCTGCTCCGTGGGTTCTTTTCTCACGGCAACTCCCACTCTGCCTGGGAGTCCACCCAGGGGTAGAAAAAAGTCAACTCAGTTTTTTTTGTTGTTTTTTTTTTTTCTCTTCTCATTTCTACAATAGGAATTGCTTTTCCAAGCTGCCTGAGAATTTAAAGTACACCTTTTTTATTGTTCCACAGCTACAGTAGCTTTTGCTCTTCTTCCTAGAATTTGATTTCATTCTGAAAACATGAATATGCTATTTAAATATAGCTCTCTCCTCTGATCGATGAGTAAATATGGATTAATAATTCTAAGATTTTTAACGAAATATTAAAAAACTTTTTGACTATGTGCAAATGTTTTCAATTGCAAATCTTATTTCGAGCTGTTTCCTGCTCTGGAGCACAGGGGAGAAGCAAGATTCCATTATGTTATTTGGGGTGAGTGCACTTTTCCAATATAGTAGTACACAAAACTATTTTCTAAGGGATATACCATGCTCTCTACTCACATTCAAACCTGAAATTAGGAAGGAAGGAGAAGCCTTCCATTTCAGTAATAGTAATAGCTGTTCAACTATTATCAGAACAAATTATTTTTGTATTATCAAAGATTGAAACTGATAGAAAATTTTTACTTCTAAAGTGATTTTCAAACCCAAAGGTTCTTCTTTTTTTAAAAAAATGTATGTTTTTTGCCTTTTAAAACATATTTTACATCTCCAATTGTAATAAAAAGAGGTCAGAGTATAACTGGAACTGCCTCTTTTTTTCTGTGTTTTGTGGTCAGGAGTCCTTTGTAAAGGTCTCCCTAACTGGGAAAATAAAACCATACATCTCGTTAGAGAGTTCTTTGTTTAACTATTCAATTCAGCAAGATTGCTTTGCTTATTTCTCCCACTCCATCAGAAATGTATATTTCATAGATAGATACTAGACTCCTGCCACTGCCTTGCCTCCATCCCCCCACCCCCCATTATCTTTTCTCTCTCTTCCTTTCTCTCTTGCTCATTCTCACTGTCTGACATTCTTTCTCCCTCTCTACAGATTAAATTTTCCTGTGGCAAAGGATGAGATGAGCTGCCTGATTTGAGGGCAGTAATTCCCAGAAATTTGTGGCTTTTAAGGTCCTATAGGCAAGGCATGTCCTTAGTTGGTGAATCACACTGTCCCCTTAAGACTTGTAGGAACGTCCCTATGTTGGCAATGTGGGTAAACACTGAGACCCACTTATTAATGAGGCGCATATATTTTTTTAATCCATATCCCAGAACACTTCTTAATACATGCTCCCAGGAGAAGTATTTCTCTCTCATCAAGTTAATACAAACTGAATTTACCTTCCAGGGGGATTGCAGTCTAACCGTGGTACACTTTTCATCACTTCATGTTTAGCAATAGGTTCTAATTTCCAGTGATGGGGCAAACATCTATTTCTGCTATCAGGGTCCTATTTCTGAATCACCTGTTGATCCCTCAGAGAAGGAAATCAGTGAGAGTTAAACCTAGTCTGATTCTGTAATTACTATCCCTTTTGTATTTCTTTGCCTTTACCTTAAATTAGTGGAAGAAAATGTGAGTTCTTTAAAGACACCAACAGCTGTCTTTGAGCTGTTGTCAGAAATCCTCAAACAGAACGCATAACACTACATCATACACAAATTCTGCCATGTCTGAAACTAACCAGAAGGCTCCTGTGTCCTTCCCTTGCTGTTTTGTTATGACAGTTATAAGCAAATACATAGATGCAAGTAAATAATAAATGCCTATGAGTTCTGATTCACAGGACTTTTGCAAACTGTGGGAGGTACCTGGCATTTACATTTTGGGAAGAATTGTGATTTACTTTCAAGTTAATGCCTCTTTTTCTTCTAGCAAGGTCTTAGCTGGAAAAATACAGAGAGGAGAAAAGAGAAACTTTAGCAGAAAAATTGCAATTATATGCTTGTTCCTGTTTCTTAAACTTCTTTGACTATGTTTGGGCTTATTCTGATCAGCATACCAAGTGTTTATAGGGGTGAAATGACTGCCCTGTCCAGTGGCACTTACTGCTGAGTGTGCAAGAGAGCCATTTAATCTACTCTTTTCTGTATTCCCATTTGCACTTAAACTAGAGTTGCTATAAAAATATGGAGGAGAGCAGATAAATGCAGACAAATCGAGGCTGACTTGTAACAATGTTTCTACAGTCCTATGGAGGCTATGTCTCCTCACTGGCCCTTGCATCCGGAACTGGTCTTTTCAAATGTGGAATAGCAGTGGCTCCAGTTTCCAGCTGGGAATATTACGGTATGGGAACATGTTGTCTTGAAAACATTTAACACATAATTACTCTATATTTGAGCTGGCTAAGAAAACAAATTATGCAGTAAAATGCACCCCAGCGTCACCAGGGAAAATATAATTTACAAACAAAGTTGTTTATATGATTCTTTATAATCACATTGTAACAATCAAAAAAGTAAGGAAGGACTTTTCCATAATCCGATAAATCTTCTCTCCCAGAAACCTTGTGCCCCCTGCTGCACCAGATCTTTGAAATCAGAGCTAACTGTCCTTCTGCAGGCGCACAGTTGCAGCATTAACTGGCTTTTAAGCAGATCTGATGCAAATTCAGGCCTGGGCCAAGCAGTTCACCTCCACACCACAGTTTGCAGCTTGGAATCCAGGAATCAGAGAAACAGAAAATTTGTTTGAAAATTACGCTTCCCATCTATTCCTATTTTTATGATTAAAATCAGGGCAAGATGGATTATTTGAAAGTAACTCTAATCATTGTACAAAAAATAGCTTTCATCAGATCCTCTTCCCTGGATTGGAGTAGAAATGGGATCATTGTGGCTAGGGCTTGTAGGAAGTCTTTATTCAGAAAGAGATATGTGTTTTTGTCAGGGGGAGGAGGGAAATTATTGAGAATTGTCTTAATTCATCTACTAAGGTGCCTGTAGAAGTACTAGAAGTGGCTGCATTTGTGATTTCTTTTTTACCTCAACATTCCCCCATTGGAGGGCCTGGGTAGAAGTGAAGATGATATTAGATGTTCCTGTTTTCAAAATCTCTTTTTCCACTATCTTCCTCCCTTATCAAGGCAAAGTGTAGAGATGACACATATTCTTTAGGGCTGACTATAAGAATGGCCTTGGTGGAGCATTACAGTAAAATAAAGTCAGAACCCAACTTCAGTAGCACCACATGGGAGAATAGAAGAGCAGTTATTAAACCAGGAGGTCTTGTTAGTTGGTGAAAAGACATGTATCGCATGCAAACAACATATTCTTATGTATTTTATAGCATCTATCTACACAGAACGATTCATGGGTCTCCCAACAAAGGATGATAATCTTGACCACTATAAAGTAAGCATTTTATATTTTATTTAGGTCATTAATTTATTTCAATTGTGCTAATGAATTTTAAAACAGTCATTCAGAGTTTACAGTTTTAATTCTGGGTCCCCAAGCAACACAATGATTCTTTTGTTAACTACAAAACAGTAGGAGAAAGGAGTTGACTTCTTTTGGATTCTATTCTTTCTTTTCCATTGCTTCTTTCCCTAACCTCCCTTCTCCCTCCCCTCCCCCCCACCCCCCAGCCCCTCCACAGCTTGAGCGGGCATCATTTATGCCTAAGGTCTCACTCATATGTAACATATGACACATAAACTTTCAGTTTTCGAAGTAAGAATCAGATGGAAGTAATGCAAATGATGATGAAAATGTGTCGCTCCGACTCTTAAATATTTATCAACCAAAGCAATACATAATTTCAGTATTGGTGCTAAGTCCATTGCACAATGATTTAGCTAGTTTTCTATTAGAACTTGCAGCAACTAAAATGTTAATTTTTCCTCTTTTCCAGAATTCAACTGTGATGGCAAGAGCAGAATATTTCAGAAATGTAGACTATCTTCTCATCCACGGAACAGCAGATGGTGAGGTTTAAGCAAGACTCTTACACATAAAAATACTGAGCCAGCATCACTTTGTTTAAGAAACATTAAGCATCCTCCTATGCCTGTGCTCAGGGTCAGTACCTAAGAGTCAGCGACATTTCCATAAATGAGTGTGATTACTCACTGCTGACAATGTCGACCGCATGACTAGATCATTGCTGGTGTTCATTTCCAGGCTGTGCATTGTCACTCGACGCGCTCTGATATTTAGCAGCTCTTTAACTCTCTCTCTCTCTTTCTCTCTCTCTCTCTTTGTTGCAGATAATGTGCACTTTCAAAACTCAGCACAGATTGCTAAAGCTCTGGTTAATGCACAAGTGGATTTCCAGGCAATGGTACACAGTCTCGTTTTACTCACGCTCCCGGCCTTAGGCCCCGAAGCTAAAAGGAGGAATTGCATTTTTATTTCTTTAGTAAAACCTGACAAAGGCTGCAGAGTAGAGTAGGTAGAACATTAGCAAACAATCATGGCTCTTTCATTAACTCTGAGGGTCCCTAGAAAAGCCATTTAGCCTCTTAGGATCTCAGCTGAGTCACTTTATGAAATAAAGGGGTCAACAAAATTAGGTGACCTTCTAGCTCAAAAACCCAATAGTTCTGTGATCCAGTGTGTACATAAGTGCGGCTGTGTACCCCTGCAAAACCGGGGAGTCTCCAGAACAACTGGAAGATTCTGTTGGTTCAGTAAGAAACAATTGCAGGATATCATCAGAGACCACAAAGTCAGGCATCTCCGTTTGGGTAAGAAAGTCTTTTCATCTGTGTATTCTCAGCACCTGGCACATGCCTGGAGCATCACAGAAGCTCTTATTTTTACTGAATGAATGAATGAATGAATGAGCCAATTGAAAAATCCAAGTTACTTGAGGGCTAGGAGAAGGAAACAGAGTTCTAGGGAGACAGCCTCTGTTAGCTACCTTTTCCCATCTCGGTGGGCATAAAGTCTCCCTCCTGTTTCCCTAATATTAAACAAAAGGCGACCCCATTTTTTGGAAATGTAGTTTTAAAAATAATTTACAAAGGGCAAAGTAAGATTTTTCTGACGTTTCTTATTGTGACCATCTTAAAGCAAACACTTGCATCATGACCAGTGGCCATCTTTATTCAGTAAAAACAATATTATTATTGGCGCCTGATCAACAATAAGTTAAATTTATAATGCTCTCTACCTGCTTTTACGCAATGCTATTTTTACCTCCTATAAACGGTGTTTATGGTTATATGTGCCGTGGGTTTTCTGAAACAGAAAGGAATTAGATTCTCCGGCTAAAAGCCTCATGGAATTTTAGAGCCAGAAGGAGCCGGAGAGAAAACGAAATCCAACTCCTTCGTTTTTCAAATGAGAGAAGCGAAAGGACAGACCCATCACATTCATGCTGGAAGGCACGGCTCCTAATCACCCAGGAAGCTGGCTTCTAGGAAAGCTCAGCCGCGAGGATCTAAACATACCAACGTAAAAAATATGAAGCAGTAGTGAAGGTTGATAGTTATGTGTAAGTGATTTCAGTATTCGTAGGTGGGATTTCCCATCGTATTAGGAAACTTATCAGGTCCCGAGTGCAGGAAGAACCCCAAAGCTCACTGCACTAACACGGCGCCTTTCTCTCTCTGTGTTGCAGTGGTACTCCGATCAAAACCACGGCATCTCCGGCCTGTCCACGAACCATTTATACACCCACATGACCCACTTCTTAAAGCAGTGTTTTTCTTCTTCAGACTAGGAAGGGTAAAGATAAAAACCTGGGTCCCAATCAGAAAACGTCATGTAAATGCCTCCAACCGTTCGCTTATTTTGCTCTTTATGTTGTTGAAGTGCCGGCATCAACAGTAAATGAATCTAAAAGCCGGTAAGAAAATTCGGAGGACTCAGTTGTTCGACCTAGACTTTGTTCACATTTTCTCGTATTCTGGGGAAGAAGAGAAAAGGGAGCTCTGAATTTTGCTCTGGGCACAAACGATGTTCTATCATCTGTTCATTTGAGGAAAAAAATAAAGACTCATTTTATCTGTGCTTATTGATTTTTGGATATCAAGTTCTGTGTTCATGCTAGGGAAGGACATAATAATAAATGCCAGCACAGTAGGGAGGAGAAGAATCTAGAAGCAGTTTTTCAAAATTCTTAGAACTCCAAGTGCTGGAAAGGCTCAGAGTATGCAAACGAATTGTTCAGAAAATGCAGTGAATCAAATTTGAGATGCATTTTGTGGATGCACCTGACGTGTGCTCTCTCTGGAGGATTTCATACGGTCCCTCCAGGAAATGTTTATGAAGTTTCTCCCAAAGAATTTCTTCAACATTGCCAAAAGTGTTTGATAAGGATAAAATCAGAAATTTGAATTCAGGCTTCTTTTAAGAAATGCTTAAAATTTGGAAAAGTTCCTATATTTTGTGTCCCTTTTTAGAATCAGTAATGGTAACTGATTTCAGATGGCTAAACCAAACAAAATCAAACCAAACCAAACAAAATAAGTGAATAAATAAAATGGACGTGAATATCCAGAGAAGAAAAATCATGTATCTATAAAATTTTGCTAGGGTTTTAATTCTACACTTTAGAGTTCATTTTGAAAAAGCGAAACAGAAGAAACGATGCCTGCAGGCCCCAAGGCAGTGCTCTGCCAGCACCTGCCACTTTCCTTTAGAAGCCCTTGGGAGGCTTCACATCTCTACAGTCGCCACCTTATTGAAAAAAAAGGTCCAGCCAGGTTACCAGAAGATGTTTCTTGAATGAATGTTGGAAATACCCATCAAGTCACTGTCTAGGGGACTTTTCATTGATACGTTTCCCAGCACTGGCTTACTCTGGATAGTTCTTCCCCATCATTGGCTTGAGTCCTCCCAGTTACAGGTAGAAGTCCTCCATGGCTTGTCATGTTCTGTGGCTAGAAAAACTCATCCAGCCGTAGAACATAACAGCAGGAAGGAGCTTAGAGGGTCACAGACCACAGTCTCCACAGTGTTCTGATAATTCTCAATCTGGCTTTCTTTCCTGTACTGCTTTCTAAAGCCATACCTTCTACTCAGGCCACCGAGCCCCACCTCACGTGTCAGGAAGGGGCTCAGGGTGGTGGTCAGGGAGCATGAACAGCCCCACACAGATTCAGGATCGGTCATAGCCTCCCCACCCCCACCTCCATGGAAAGGCCAGTGTCCTAAAGTTCAAGGGAAGCAACTACCTTCTTTCTCTGCCTTGCTTTCAATAGCCTCTGAAGCAAGGCCAAGAGATTTCCTGATAGTTTTCTCATTATACAATTTTCCCAACTAGGAGCTGTGGTAGAGTATAACTAGTAAGCAACAGCCATTTCCCAATACTCGGTGTAGGGAGACAATAAGGGAATTACAAAGAATACTAAGCACACAAATCCTGTTACTTCAACTTGTTTTCTGCCTTTGTGAAATTTGTAATAAGCGGTCTCCAGCCTCAGGCCATTATTCTCACCACCACAGAGGCCACTTTCTAAAAGACAAACCTATTCCTGTCATTTTCTCCCTTAGAAGCTTCTGGTGATACCCCACTATCTACAAAATAATATTCAAACTCAACTTGATGATACATACAGCCCCCTTGACAATCTGTCCCCATTGATTCTTCAAAACCCTTCTGACCTCAGCCTCCATAGATGCTACATTTCCTCAAATATGCCATGTTTTTCCACCTCTCTGCACTTCGTGATATCCTAACTGTGCTGCCCAGTAGGGCAGCTACTAACCACATGTGACTATTTGAATTTAAATTGATTTAAATTAAATAAAATGAAAAAAATACAGCTCCTCAGTCTAGTCGCATTTGACACACTCAGTAGCCACATAAGACGAGAACATATTGGACAGAATAGCTATAGAACATTTCCATCATCATACAAAGTTCTATTGGACAATGCTATCCTGGAGGTATCTTCATAGCTCCAGGTCTTGGATCACAACCTGTCATATGGTTGATGCTTACCAATTTTTGAATGAATGGAAGCCCCAGTATTCATGGAAGACCCAAGTTTTCTACATTACCATTGATGGAGTCTCCCCTTACTCCTTTAGGTAGAATTATCCAGGCCTTCCTCAGGACTCACAAGATATATTCATTCATTGAATAAACCTTTATTGAGCTTAGCTGTGCAGCAGACACCGTGCAAGGCCTTGCGGATATAAAGAAGAATAAGGTATCAACTTGAATGGCAATTTTTCAATATGTTCACATTTTACACAAATTTACTAGATTCTATTTTTTTTTTTTTGGCTTCAAAAATAAAAAGTACATAAAGTACAAAGAAGGGAGAGTTTAAGTAAAAAATGCCAAAGGAAATGAGATTATTAAAACACATCTTACCTTTTTTATTTGTAGGAAGCTAGATTATAATAATGATTATCCTTTACCACGTTTTATTCTTGGATAGGAGATTTGGGGATGAAGTATCCCAACATCATAATTAATGCTACAAAATATAACTATCCTTCATATATTACAAACTCAGAATTTTCATTCATTCGTTCAATAAATGCAATTGCAAGCCATTCTTTTAGGTACTATAGGTGACAAAAAGAGAGACATATACATTAAACATGTCTGTAGGTAGGAGCTTTTAGTCTTTGCAAAGGTGAGACAAAAATCTGAATAACTACACAGTAGTTTCAATGAGGTTAGTACCTCAGGCGTGGGAATCTACTTTATGTGAGAGGGGAAGCGTAAAACTATTACACTATCTAAAAAAAATCCTAGATAGTTTTAGTCACACAATGCTGACTTTGGAGTCATTTTTAAATGTTTCAAATGTCTACCATGAAATTATCCAATATTTCTTAGAGCAAATGAGAAAGAAGCAGCAAGCATTTAACAAAATTATCCAAAGTGAGAGAACTTTTATTGGGGTTTCAAACGTAAAAACAAAAAACACAACTTCATGAATACGAGCTCAGATAATTTTGCACTAAAATAATCTATCCTAAACTATAAACTGTATGATTCATTTCCTTCAAAGCACATGTATTGGGTACCTATGTTGTGCTAGCAGTATCCTAGGTACCGCAGGGATTACAAGGATGAATATATGTGACAATTTCTCCATTTCTAGACTTTTCCAGTAAAGGCGACTTAACGAATCTGATTTTCCCAACATTTGAGCATTTTTCAGAAACTGACAGATCTTTATGCAAATGTTGTTGCCAAGCTGTTTGTAATGGTGAAATTATACTTTGACAGTAACTCTTTAAAATATATTAAACCCAGCTAAGGTTTTTTTGGAAATGTTGCCAATTAAGTGACTTTAATGAGCTTCTTGATGGTAATGTAATTAAAATTCAGATGTTCTAATTGTAAAAAAAATACAGTTCTGGGAAAGTTAACAGTGAAATAAGCGAATGTAAAATGAATTAGGGCTAATTTAGATGGTGATTATGTGGTCTTCAGAAAAGATTCTACCAAAACAATGCTTTCAATTATGATGTTATTTTGCAAAGAAGAAAGAAGGCACCTAACAGATTTTTTGAATTTATCCAATAAAGAAGATCTTTTGAATTTAGCCAGTAAAACAGATCTAAAAATTCTCAACTCAGTGAATCATTCTCGGCCTGTGAAAGGAGAACTGCTGAAACATTTCCTTGGCATTATGGACAAGTACTTTGGTGATCTGAAGAGGAATGATTCCTAATTGAGGGAGAAATGAGTGCCTGGGCATTTCCAAGCTATTTCTGGGGAAAGTGAACCGGTTCCTAGCAAAAGCCTCTAATGACCGCTACTCAGATGATTGGCATGTCATCTAAACGCGCTGATCCTAAGCGCTTTCTTTTGACACACAGTTAATGTCTTTGGCAAGCTAGAGAAGTATGAATCCATTCTATTGGCCTCTAATTAATACTACATTATGTACTCTATGTCCTTAAAAATCGCTTTGGCAGTAGATGTTTTAATACCTATTCCTCGGGATAGCATCACACTGTTCATTCTGTGAAGAGTGTGCGGAGTCTGTGTCCTGTAAAGAAGGGACAGGAGCAGCCACACCAGGGCCATTCCACTGTTCACTGGCAAGCAGAGATAGGACATCTTTGTTAGCCCTTAACCATACGGGGGCAGGAATGTTCTCACTACTACAGAGAGTGAATTTTTAAAATGTCAATGGAACAGTAATAGGATGTAGAAATATGATCTTTATGTTAAAAACTCCTACCCATTCCACAGGATGTTACTGAAACATCCTTTCACATATTCAGAGACCTAATAGAAAATTTTAGATATGTCCTAAAACTTGCTCATACCGCACTGGCGCTAAATTTCAAACTTCAATTAATGATGATGAAAAGTGGTGATGCTCTAACATACACGAGTGCTTCATCAAGCAGGAAGCAATGCAGCTCTCATTCTTTTCAGAAGATTTAGGTAACACTTTGCAATGTTAAAAATTCATCTTTTTCAAATGAAACACAACATACATTTTATGTCAATCTTTCGAATGTACCAGACTATGACCTGCTCGATGATAGCTCGTTTCGGAGGCAGTGTGGTGCAGTGTTTCACAGTATGGATGCTCAAGTTGGACTGTCGGGGTTTGAATCCCAGCTCAGAGACTGTGTGTGACCTCCACCAAGTTTCACATATTCTCTCTGCTTCTGCTTATGTCAGAAATGGGAATCATAACAGTTTCTCTCACAGAATTATTTGGAGGATTAAATTAGTGACTAATTGGAGGGTTAATGGTGTCTAGTGTATAGTAATTTAGTTATCATTTCCTACAAAGTAGTTCTTAAAAAAATTAATTGTCTGATTCTGAAGCCAATCATTTCCGTCCCATATCAGTGAATTTAGTATAACTGATAGAATGCTCAATCATTTACAATGGAATCTCTTCTTCTAAAACATTGTGGCCTTTTAGGAACCAATTGGCGAGTCATGAGTATCCAAGGAAATTCGTCTACCTTGGTTCCTTATCTTGAATGAGTCATTCATCCCTGTGTCGTAATATCTGTTTAATAGTTGCTAGTGATGACTGAAACAGCACTGGGAAAGACAAACTGCCAGGGAAACATGCCCTTGGAGGGACATGGAACAGTGTATCCAACCAGTTCATGCAAGCCCTCCTAAGCATCATCCTTTCTGGCCCAATCTCCACCATTTTCCCCACTGTCCACCAAACTCCTGCCACACTGGTCTCCTTCCCGATTTTTTTGTACAGGGCCTGGTATGAGAGCCCTCCCCTGAGCTCCGTATTTAACGTTGCTTCTGCCACAACCAGAGACTTCCATTTATGTTGTGTTATTTTGTTTTCTTCATAGAACTTATAACTATAAGAAGTTGTTGTGTTTTTGTGTGTGTTTGCTTGTCTGTTGCCTCTCTCTCCCCTTCGAGTACAAGCTTCTGTGAGCTTGTCTGTCTTCTCACCTCTCTCCCTCCAGAGCATAGCCAGTGCCTGGAATAAGGGAGGAGAAGCTTCATAAATATTTGCTGAATGTATCCACATGTTCTATAGATATGGGGCTCATGATACTAGAATCTTTAAGAGTGATTTCACAGTGAAATTATATTCCACCCTTTCTTTCTGAGCAAAGAATAGGAACTTGCTGTTTCTCCTTCTGGGTAAAGAGAAAAAAGAAAAAAGCCAAAAAACTCTGGCCAGCAGGTGGCCCATGGTCAGAGGAAGGGGATGTGAGGACATGGATCTTAGCCATAAACCTAAAAGAGGTTGAGTCTTAAACAAAAATAATGTGGATTAGGTAATGGAAACACAGCCCATTGCACTGTCCTACCTCAGATGCTCACTGCGGCTAGATGAATCACCACTGGACACCACACACTGAGGAAGTTTGGCACAAAATATTCAGGCTGGAAAAAGTCAAATCTCTGGAACGCTACTGAGTACTCTAGCAGATTTTATTTTTTTTAAATCTAGTTTTTAGAATTGCAACATATGTTAGTTAATAAGTCTATTTCAAGATTTAATGGTTTGTTTCATATTATAAATGAAAAGGAAAGAATATCTATGTCCTGTGCTGTTTCTATTCCTGATCAGATCATAAGTTCAAACGCTGAAAGTTTTTTCAGTTGCTTCTTTTAAATTCATATTAATAGGCCAAAAATAATTCAGTGAAATATACCTTCCTAAAGCTGTGCATTTTAAATAATGTTTTTCTAGCTGATCATTCAGCATTGGCGAATTAAACGACTTGAGATTCCATTGATACAGTTGAGTGCAGTCTTGTGTACCTGAAAAATTACCAAATAGAATCAAGAGACCTAAATTCTAGTTCTTGTGATTGGGACAAGCTTCTGCTCTTTCTGAGATTCAGTTACTCCTGCTGTACTAAATAAATTTTACAAATTAAAATTACAAATTAAGTTACAAATTAAACTTAAAAATTCAGCTCCCCACTTCACATGCTCAATATCCACATTTGACTAGGGGCTACTGTACTGGACAGTATAGATATAGAACATTTCCATCATCACAGAAAATTCTATTGGACGGTGCTATCCTGGAGAAAGCTTCATAGCCCTAGGTCTTAGAACTAAGCCTGACATATTGAGCTAGATCCAGAGCCTCCAAACCAGGTTTTGCAAGCCCTAAGAATTTCTCTGTGTCCCCTTAGAGGATAGTGGAAAATAATTCCTAAACCCTAAATCATCTTCCAAAAGTTGAGGCCATAGGCTGGAAAATAGGAGTCAATTCCTTTCCTCTGTTTATTCTTTTTTCCCCTGAATCTCAGGAGCATCTCACAGGACTGTAGTGGTTACAGTTGGGATTTCTGTTTCCTCTCAATGTGGTGATGTCACTGGTCTCTTTTGAAACTCTACTTATAGCGATGGGATGGGCTTTGCTTGGTTTGATAATAATCATATATTCTCTAGAAACACTGAGGTTGAAGGGTTCTACCTGACTTAGGCAGTAAAAGTAAGGCCAGGGCCCACTGTGGCACCTTGCTTGATGTCTCAAAGGGAATGCCATCTTCCTTGAGCAGACTGAATTTATGTGAGTTAAACTGAGCATTGAAAGTCTTATATTGAACAAATGAATGCATGCCTTGGAGTAGAGTTTCTGATCTCAAGCAGCTTCTGAGGTTAGGGAGGTAATTGGAATGAATGAATCAAACTAAGTGTCTGGTAAACTAATGGTGAGACAATGGTGAGCTGCTGAGAGCATCTAAAGGGATAACAAACTGGGTCATACTACTGCCGTATTCTCATATGGGCTTGTTATTGTAAGACCTTCTGACTTTTTTTTTCAAGAGAAATCAGAAAGCTGGATTTTTTCCCTACATTTTTACAATGTTGAACCCTTGATAAGTAGTTTAACATTTAAAAACACTGTATGAGCCAAATAAAACTCACATGAGTGCCAGATTTGACCTATGGGTATCAATTCCTAGATGAAGTAATGATTTGGTTTCTTCTCATTTGGGTGTCAATTACATACATGTTATTTCATTTAATTCTCAAAAGTCTACAAGAAATTAAAATATGTGTATTTTGGATTAGGAAAATAAAGTACAAGTTGTAGAACATATCTAAGATTCCATAGGGCCAGGTGTGTTGGTCTGTGGTCTCCTAGGACCACCTGGCCTGCACATAATACTGGCAATGCCATTTTTAGGTTGCCCAGAAGGATTATATGTTGACAATAAGCATATATTCTCTAGAAACACTGATGTTGAAGGGTTCTCCCTGATTTAGATGGTAAAAGTGAGGCCAGGGGCTACTGTGGCACCTTGTTTGATGTCTCAAAGGCAATGCCACCTTCCTTGATGAGACTGAATTTATATGAGCTAAAGCCTTTTCAGGGGGCTTTGCTATATATAACCACCATTGATCAGATATAGAGAGTATAAATAAACAAAACCTTAATAGCAGGCCCTTATCAGTCATTATTAGAATTTAAATACTCTTAACGAAGAAGCCACTAAGAGACTGCTTAATAAACATTTGTAAGTCGGCTTTGAAAATTGAGTGCCAACCTCTATAACTTCTACAGGGTCTGCATCTCATTTCTGGCCCCAGAGAAATTGTGTACCTGTCCAGGTGGGTTGTCCGAGATATAAATTCAGCCATGACCACGAATGGCGTGAGGTGTCCAATCTTTGCATCACTTCTCCTCCACTCCTGGTGTTTCTTCTTGAAATCTTCTCTCTAATGTCACCCTCGTACTGTGTCTTACATTATGTCTTCTCACACTCATTCTCCTACTGCCTATCACACCAAGGCCAGGGTGTTACTGTTGGGGGCATGGTGAGAGGGAAGCTTTTAAGATATCATGCAAGAATAGTCCCAAATTTGGTGCATAAGTTGCATCTTGCCAACAGCACTCAAGCTCCCAAAGCAGAGGCTCCAGAAATAAAGAACAATGAAAGTGTAAATATGAGTTTTTAATTCTTCCACATCAGACTTTCACAAAAATAAAAAGGTAAAATTAGAAAACATCCCAATAATTAAATATTTTGCATCCTCCTTCTTTTGTAGTGAGAACCATCAATTTAGGCTTCTTTAAAAAAAGATCACATGCACCTCCAGGTTGCCAAAGCACTTTCAACATATCCGGAGTACTTTTATTATTTGGCCTTTTCAGGAGCCATAAAATATTGTTTACATAATCTTTGATGAAAAAGCCAAGCCTAGTGAAACCTGCTATAAGAAGCCCTGGTATCAGTTTCTTGACGCAGACTTAGAGTTTTCTGTGTGCCATTTCCTCTCAATAAAAATTAGAAATTTATCATTATCAAAGTATTAAAAATTTATAATAAACATTACAAATAACTCAATATTCATATCACCTTTATGTCATATTCCCTGGTAATAAGTAAAATAATGAAAACGATGAATGTAATTTTGAGATGTATAACTCATTAAAATGTAGACCTTTTATCATTAAAATTTTTAATTCATTTTGGAAAAGAACTTCAGACGTGTTAGCTATCTGAAATATGCATATAAATATATATAAAAACTTCATTTATAATGATTTTCAGTTTAAATAGCTTTAATCATTTCATCACTTCTAGAATTGGTAGACTTGAACTTTGTCATAAAAGAAGAGTATATTTTAGGAAATTAGATGCTTGAATCCTTATAAATATCTGTTTTAACCCATTCTCACTGTCAATGAAAGGGGGCATTTTCATTCTCATTTAAACAAATAAAATTTAAATTACACCAATTTTAGCCAGTTGCCACTCTCACCATCACACCTTCGGCCACAGCAGAGAGGAAACCCATAAAGCCCCCAAGATTCACCCCTTCAGTCATTTCAGATCCATATCTTCCACCTCATGAGCACTCAAAACTCTTAGGCCTCTCAAATATCAGAAATGCCCTTGTCTGACCCCTAAATTTTGGTCCTTCAACTTCTGCTCAACTCCACTCACCCCAGCAGCTCTTCTAAAGAAATGCTTTCAAACACGCAGCCCCATCCTGTCTCCTTCCTTATCGAACCCTGTTCTGTCCTCACATCAATCTAGAGAAAACAGTAAGGATGGGCTCTCCTCCTCGCCGAGAACTGCCCCCCTACTTGGTCTGTCTTTCCTATGCTCTTTTAATGCCCCCCAGATTCTTCATCAGAAAGTGAAATCTGTAGCTGTTTAAAAGACTGAAAAGCCAATCATGTAGCACAACTCTTAACGGACCTGATTCTAAAACTGAATCTCCGCACGTACTTGGAGAGCAGTTTGGCCGTTGCTCAAAACGTTAAACACAGATACCATATGACCCAGCAATTCCACTCCTAGGCATTTACCCAAGAGAACTAAAAACATATGTCACGCAAAAAACTTGTACGTGAGTGTTCATAGCAGCATTATTCATAATCACCCCAAAGTGGAAACAACCCAAATGTCCATCAACGGTTGAAAGTATAAACAAAATGCAGTATAGCCATACAATAGAATATTATTCATCCAAATACAGCAATGCAATACTGATTCATGCTACAATATGGATGAACCCTGAAAAGATCATGCTAAACAAAATAAACCAGAAATAAAGGGCCATATATTGTATGGTTCCATTTATATAAAATATACACAACAGATAAATATTTAGATACGATACAAGTTAGTGATTGCCGGGGAGTGGGGAAGGGTTCAGTGGGAAGTGACTGCTAATGGGTGTGCGGATTCTTTATGGGGTGATGAAGATGTTCTGGAATTAGAGAGTGGTAGTAGTTTCACCATATTGTAAATATATTAAGAGCCACCGACTTGTACATTTTAAAAGACACAAATTAAACCAAAAATAAAACAAAACCTGAATCTCCAATTGTTAAGCATTTCAATGTTTTGCCATCTTAGCTATCTGATAGTTGTGAATGGATTCAGATAGTAGTCAGTGCAAATTCTGAGGTGGCCAGGAGATTTTGCCTGGACTTCTAGTGTGGCCGAACTGTATTCTGATCCAGATGTGGCTTTAAGTAACTTGACTATTTGTTCCAAGCTCCTGTCTTGTTATTTGTAAAGCAAAAGCAAAAATATTTAACGTGTTGTGTATTATGAGGATTAGACATTAGTGCATGCACAGAGCTTTGCCTTAGTCGCCATTCAATAAATGATAGCTATTTCCATTATTTTAGAAGGCTTGCTCCTCAGCCCTGAAGTATAAAAACTTCTGGCCTTAAACATTAGAAATATTTTCCATTCCACTAAAATTATTATTTTAAAATCCTATTGCCTATAACTCTCTATATGAATTCCAGGTGAAAAATGAAAAAAGTAGTCAACGAATTGTGCTAACCACTGAGATAAATAACTATTTTACCACTTAGGTTGTTAGTCAAGTACACCTGCTGATTTTATAATTTGTACTTGATTTTTGCATCAGTGTCAATTGTCCTAAACCATATATTTTGTGGGACAAATGACCATAAAGATATTAGGTACAAATTGGTTCTTCTCTTTAAAAAAAATTTTGTACTAAGAAATGACACCCATACAGCCCGTATATGATATATAATCAATGGTTTGCAATATCATCACATAGTTGTGTGTTTATTACCATGATCATTAAGAACATTTGCATCACGCCAGAAAAAGAAATAAAAAGAAAAAACTCATACATCCCAGACCCCTTTCCCCTCCCTCTCACTGACCACTAGTACTTCAATCTACCCATTTTATGTTACCCCTTATTCCCCCCTATTATTTATTTGGTTTTTAAGCATATTTTTTAAACCATCTGTCCATATTCTGGATAAAAGGAGTATCAGATACAAGGTTTTCACAATCACTCAGTTACATTGTAAAAGCCGTATTGATACACAATTGTCTTCAAGAATCAAGGCTATTAGAACACAGCTCAACAGTTGCAGGTACTTCCCTCTAGCCACTCCAATACACCATAAACTGAAAAGGGATAGGTATAGAATGCGTAAGTGTAATCTCTAGGCTAACCTCTGGACTCTGGTTTGAAATCTCTCAGCAACTGAAACTTTGTCTCATTTCTCTTTCCCCTTTTGGTCAAGAAGGATTTCTCAATCCCTTGATGCCAGGTCCTGACTCATCCCAGGAGTTCTGTTCCACTTTGCCGGGGAGAATCATGTCCCATGTAGGGGTCATGTCCCACGTAGGGAGTAGGAGTCATGTCCCACGTAGGGGTTAGGGCAGTGAGCTCACCACCAAGTTAGCCTAGAGAAAGAGGCCACATCTGAGCAGCAAGCTGCTTCTTAATAAGTCAAACCAAGTTTTAAAATACTCATGAAATCATCTTTTTGTTATACCTTATGCCTTTGAGGGTGATTTTTTTTAAAAAGACGTAAAAGCCATGTCTTTGATTCCTAGAGCTTTAAGTGATCTTGTTTAAGGAGGAGGAGTCAGTAATCACGGACCTGAATTATGAGAAAGAAAGGGAGAACAAAGCGGCAATCAAGAAATGATTTAATTTTCACCAAGAGAAAGTTGGGATTAGAACACAGTACAGAGAATTTCCTGCCTCTAGAATTGCTTCTGAAGTATAGAAATAAAATATTTTGATAATTTCTTACAAAATGACGTTGTAGAAATTCATTGCCTATGTTTGAAAAATAAAACGGCAAGAAATGGATTTGAATAAATTAGATAAAGCCCTGCTTCAAAGTAGGGTAAAAGTCAAGAGGACATTAAAATTATTTCCTACTCTTTGGTAATATCATTTCAATATCACCAGAAACCTGGACATGTCTTTATAGTACATCTGATGAAATATGAATTGGCAAAACTGAGCAAATTTCAGGCAGGGGATAGGATTGCCTATGAGGCATAATGTATAGGCAAAAGTGTTAATAACTCCACTTTGCATTTTCTGTATTTTTCTTAGTGTGGGGATTTCAAATTTTAAATTTTCTAATGGCTGAAGTTACTTCCTTTTGCTGAAGACTTTTGCAAATAGCAATGCTTTAATTGGTTCAGATTAAAAACTCTTAGAAGCTCAAAGTAAAAAAAAGTCTTTCCAGATGAGCAAGAGGTTGGATAAATGTAATGGCATATGGTTTGATTTTTATAGCTACAATATGCAAAAAATAGTAGCATAACACATGTATTCAATGATATATATGTATTCATACACAAATATATATTCTGCTTGTAAATTATGAGATGTTTCTTTTGTACAAATGTAATTTTGTTTTCTTTCTGTTTCTTGTTCTCTTCATGGGAAAAAAAATAGTAACTGAAACTTAGAACAGTTTTAGACATCCCATTATGTTAGGGATCTAGTAAAAGTTAAAATCAAAGTCTGCAAATGTCACTTGGTCCCGTGCTTGCATTTTCGAGCAAGGCTGACTACCAGGGCCTCGCAGGCTCAGGGCGGGAGACTATCTACGGATCTCTGGAGTGAATCTTCCTCGCAGACCATCAGGCTTCCTCCGAATCCAGCCAGATGGATGGGTCACAAACTGGATCTTAACTATCACTCAGGAAGGACATTTCTCCCACCCTCTGGCAAACTGTTTTGCCCCAGGCTCCCTGAATCCATCAAATCACTCACAGAGATAGAACACCTGATTATTACTTTCTCTGTATTCATTTTCTTAAGTTTTCGAAGTCTTCTGTTACATGACCCTCTACACTTTCTCTTCAAACTTAAAAAAAAAAAAAGAGAGAGAGAGAGAGAAGAGCATGGCATATCAACAAGATCATCTCCGAGAACCAAAACTGAATCACAAACTGAGCAAGAAAGTTTGACTAAGTCTCTGCTGGAGTCAGTCTAACAGTATAGAGGCATGCCCTTGGGACCGGCCTTGAATGAGCTTGAGAAGAAAGGAGATGACGTCGTTGTTCTGCTATCCCTGAATGGTGGGTCTTTCTCCATTGCAGGCATTGCTGCCCATTACACAGGCCCGCCACGTGCTACCATTTCACCTCCCAGCTTTGCCATCATGTCTCCAAACCTCACT
Organism: Tamandua tetradactyla; assembly: GCF_023851605.1. Taxonomy (NCBI): domain Eukaryota; kingdom Metazoa; phylum Chordata; class Mammalia; order Pilosa; family Myrmecophagidae; genus Tamandua; species Tamandua tetradactyla. Next base: position 133,028,597 of record NC_135329.1, on the reverse strand, counting down.
AACTTTACCTGCCCAATAATCAGTGAATGAGTATTCCCTCGTAACTGATTAATTGGTGCCCCATCTCACAATCATTTTGTTAGAGTTTTACTTTAACTTGTTAGCATGGCACATTTCACACATACGTAATACACAGAATAGCATAATAAACCCTGCTTACCTAGCACCCAGTTTCAACAATTATCAATATTCTGCCATTCCTATATCATCTATACCTCACCCACACCCAAACTCTACATTCTGTTTTACTATTCCTTTTTTCGTTTTAAGGAAAAAACACATAAATTGAAATCACAAGTATTAATGGTAATATTTTTGACAATTGGATATCCCTGGTAGCACAGATCTCTATCACAATATAAAATTGTTCATGTCCCCAGAAAGTTCCCATTGGTCCTGTCTTAGGCAATCCTTACCTCCTCCTTTCCAAGAAGCAAACCACAGTTCTCATTTTTTCCCCAAGTTTTGTCTGTTCTTTTACTTCTACAAATGGATTCATGTAATATGTAATTTTATTATGCCCAGTTTCTTCACTCAACAGTGTATGTGAAATTCATCCACATTGCTACCTGTGTCACTTGATGGATTCCCCCCCCACCATTTATGAATTCCATATGACAATTTGTTTATCATTTCTCTTGTTGAAGGGCATTTTGGTTGTTCCCATTTTTAGCTACTGTGAATAAATTTGTTATGAGCATTTTGAACCAGTCTTTTGTGGACATAAACTTTGAATTCTCTTGGATAAAATACTTAGAAGTAGAATTGCCAGGTCAAAGGATAGGTGTACAGTGAGCTTTAATGTTTAACTTTTTTTTCCCAAAGTGTGTGTACCATCACTCTTTTATCATTACATATATATGTAGGAATATATGTGGCATAAATTTTCAGAACCATGTTTGAGTCTTGCTGGGTGGGCCAAGGGATATAAATATTTGTAATTTTAGTAACTGTCACCAAATTGTCCCCAACGGCACGTAACATTTTGTACTCCCATCACCAATGCATGAGTCCCTCTTTGCCCATAGACTTACCCCCAGCCTGCACCGTGATCTGGACCTTTGCCATTTTCAAACTTTTCAACCTAAGTATACCCTGAAGAGTTGAGAAAAATAAACATACAACACACTATTCCCTATATTTTGTGGGTTGAAGTCCTAGTGGAAAATGAAAATGTAGAGCCCCTTGTTAAAAAATTTTTAAGGATTTTAAGACAGCAGCAAAGTATGGCTCCCCTCTAAGCAGGAGGCCTGTGCAGCTGCACAGGTTACAAGCTCTTGAAGTTGGCCACAGTCCAAGGCAGTTTAAATACAGCAAGACATTTCTTTGAATAAGTACCTTATTTTATCTTCAAAAATGATGTAAATTTTTGCACTCTATTCCACATATGTTAAAATTACTTACATCAAGTCAAATTGACCTTCCAGAAAGCTGTCATAGCTATAGTGTGACAATACCCCCTGATAACCACCAAGTACCCCTATCCTGATGATGGGAGTATTCTAGAAGACACTGCCCAGAACTTCCCTGCTTCCAGACAAGCTTTTAATTAGTGGTATAAACACAGGGCCACTGCTTTCCCTGACTCAAGGCTAAATAACTAAATAATTGCAATGATGGGAATTGAAGGCCAAGAGGAGACTGTGCTGGGGCAGGTCAGGGGCAGGACATTGAAAAATGATCAGCTGGTCCAAATTACTCCTGATGTTTGTCTTAATTTCTGGCAATCCATGTCCATTAAGGAATCTTATTTGTCCCTCCTAGGCTGAGAGCGATATGGGGTAGGGCTCTTTTTGCTTTGGGCTCTCAATGAATGCTTAACACTGGAGCTTTTGGGAGATCTGAGAATCAGTGTTGGTGGGCTGGAGGAGAAGCTAGAGAAAACCTCTCAAAAGAACTTGTCATAGCCAATTCTGAAATAACAGAAAGGAGCTTCGGGACAGGGAGAGTAAAGTTTAGCAGTGAGATACTGGGAGAAGGCACATACTGAGGCGCCAGCTTCTACGTTAAGGACTGTATGTACTTCACCCGTGGAGCTCCGTTCTTAGGGCTGCTCCACCAATAGGTAAAATAAAAAGTGAGGGGAGCATGGGGGGCAAAGAAGCATCTCCTCAAATAGGCAAAGGGAAAAAAATGGAACCGAATCTGTCCAAACAAATTAATAAAAATATAACCAATATACTCATGAGGATTCAGGTCAGAGGAAAAGACTATTTGACTAAATGTTAAACTAACCCACATTTTCAGGCCATTACTGTATCTATGAATGCTCCTCAAATCTGCCCTGAGACTGCCCCCTTTCTCTGTCTTTTCACCCCCTCTGCTGGTGGTACTGAGAAGCAATCCTCAGGTCAAACCCAGCAGCACCAGGGAGGAGGTGAAGAAAATGAGCTGGATAATTTAGACAGCTGTGCTTTTCAAACTTTAATATATGAACCAATTGCCTGGGGATCTTGCTAAAGATGCAGATCTGGGCTGGGGCCTGAGAGTCAGCATTTCTAACGAGCTCCCTGGTCCTTGGCACACTGAATTGCCAGGGTTCACACCCTCAGTAATCGCCAGCACTAAAACCCCTTACTGAGGTCTTCCCATCTAACATGGAACTGTTCTCAAACTATGGCCTCTAAGTAGCTACGCATGCATCCAACAAACAGCGGGGCCCATCCACAAATTGAGCAGTTCATTTGGAATGTTTTCCCAGTGATTTACTTCTGTACAAGTCATTGATTACCTCAGCAGTTGATTACATTAGAACATTGGAATCCAGTTAGCAGAGGAAGTGATGATTTCATCATACGCAATCAGATTTTGTTTTGAAGGGGTTTAACCAATCCTTTCACATTAGAAATCAGGAGCCTGAAGTACAAAGAGACTATGTGACTTGAACAAAACCGCATAACTTGAGTTGCTAACAGCAAAACTGAAATCCAGTTTCCCTGATACCAGTTGTCATGTTGTCTGTATAAGAACACTTCCTGTGTTTCTTTTTCTTTGAAGTGACCCAAATCATTCCTGCTAAACCCTATCAAACATTGACGACCTCTGTGGCATGTCAAAAAGGTCAGAAACGGTGACAGTATCCATCTCTTCTCAGCAGTTTTTCTTGTATCTTGTTCTCTTATGATAGAGTGCCCTGTTCTCTTAACAGTGGAATTGGCCTTTAAACATGGTAAAAAGAAACACCAGGTCCTGTTATTAGCATCACCTATCTTGGAAATTTAACTCTCATTTATCCTTTTACTAGAATCCAGGTCATTTAAATAGGGCATATTTGGTCTTAACTGATAGTCTTTAAAATGTCCCTCCCAAATAATACAAATTCGTTCCATATAGTGGCGTTGAGAGGATTCTTAGTAAGTACATGTTGAATAAATAATCTCTTACTGGGATAGATGAATGAATGAACTGATTACTTGATTACATTCCGGTAAGAAATTCATCATGGCTAAACAACAAGCCAGTGGGCTTGAAAGACCCTCAAATGAGGCTGTGCTCAAAATGATTTCAGCAAGGGAGCATGTAATTCCAAGTTCTTTTACCTTCAGTGACAAAATTCACTTTAGAGTGCTCAGGTGGTTTTCATGCCTGACTGATATGGAAGGTGAATTTTCAAACTGCCTTCTTCATTCTGAGCAAAAAGTAAAGAGAAAAAGGCCTGAGAGTAAACAAGTGTCCGGATCTCTGAGGTCCCACCCAATATAAGCACAGAAGGAAGATGAGCAAAGAGAGTAGGCGAGTGAAATCGTTTGTAACAAAATCCCATAATTTACAGATGAGAAATTTATATTGTCAGCATAATATCTGTGCGGCTAACAGAGTTGGAGAGGATATAAAAGCTGTGCATGTTGGTGCACAAGGACAGAAGTCAGGACACCGGGCTTTCCCCAAGTTCTGGAAGAAGAACTCTTTCTCTCCACCTGCCCTGCTCATTCACAGCATCCTAAGGTAAGATTAATCCTGGGTGACTGCAAGATTGCAAAACCTGTTTTCAGCACAGTTGAATATTTTAAGGAAGCAAAGCATTATCAGTGGAGTCTTATATACTTTCTTAGGAACAATATTTGAGGCAGAGTAGAGATAGAAAAGTAATATAAAATGCATTTACATCTGCTTCAACATAGTGAGGCAGCAAAGTGAGCTGAAGAAGTAAATCAAGTCAGATATGAAGTAGAAAGAAAAACAAAGATTCACATTATTGTACTTGTTACAAGATTTAACTGCTATGAGAAGGGCATTTTCAAATACACGGAAAAAATAAATATTTTCCTTTGAATTTGATAGATGTGTATAACTGCTTGAAACAGAAGGCGCCTTTTAAATTCAGCAGAAATGTGTCCATTAGAGAAGCTCTAAGAGTAATTGTTCTTTGCCAGTTAAAACCTCGAGTTTTCCAAAAGAGCGGATTCAACATCATTTTTCAAATATTCAAATTTCTGATGTCTATTAGAAAATTCAAAGCCCATGAAATCAGCTTTATGTATATAAGACATAATATATTTGGTGCAGAGAATAAATGCCATCTATTATCAGGAATTTCTTTGGATAGATTTGAGTAAAATCATAAATTGATAATCATGTATTATATATTAAGGACCAGTAGCAGTAAATAAAATCTACAATTTCTACATTTGGAATTAAGTTTTAGTAAATCTGTTTAGAAAAAAAAAAACAGATCTTCTGAAGTACCTGTTTAAACACCTAAGGACAGAACAATTTTAAAAAGATCCTTTAATGGAATAAATGACTAACTGGTGTGCTTATTTCCATAAATACCAAAATCTATTAGAGGAAATAAGCTAGCCAGTTAAAAAGTACATATTTGCCTTACAATGCCAATATATTTAGGGATATATAATGTCTCCTTTTCTAGGTCTAAGATTAATCTTCTAAAAGATGTCCTACACAGGGAATATGGAACACTGCTGTTATCACACTTTCCTTTTAAATTTGAGTGGAAATGTATTGTTCTCACCAAACCACAGATTCTCTCCTTAGGCCACCTGAGGAAAGGAGAAGTACTTTGTGTTCTTTCCTTATTGAGTAAGATTTTGATACTAAAATAACATAAATATTTATTTTCCCAGCAATTGTAGTCAAACAATTAATAAAATCTATTGTTCACAATTCTATAAACTTTCATAAAGAGAATAAATGCATTTAACAAACAAATTCCTTAATTCAGGAGGACTCATTTCATTTTCTGTTAAAGGACTTGGAAGAGTCACTGCTTTAGATTGTTTCTTCTTCCACCAGCTCCCACGGGGCCAGAGAAGCACCTGCTCTAAATCTGTCTCCATAGAAAAATAGAAGATAATATAAAACTTTGAGGGACTTTGGGCAGAGGGAATGATTTAGAAATAAATTTGCAGTTTTCAGTCTTTTACAAGAAACTTTCCAACAGTGTTATAATCATGAAAAGAAGTGCTGGCTTTAATTTTTAAAAATTCCTGAAAGCAATGACTATTATAATGTGAGTTAAAGTGACACTACCTAAATATATAAGGTTTCCAAATTGGTGCTTTAAGGTTGATGAACAAAGAATGGTGAAGATATAATTCCTCGTGTGTTTCTTTGTCTAATCGACTACACAATCCAAAAAGATCTGATATTTCAAAGAAAAAAGTTACCATTGCAGGTGTTGCAGTCTCAATGTTTTAGTGCCAGATACGTAGTAAATATGGCCAGGATGTTAAAGAAAAAAATTAGTAGTTTTAAATGATAATATTTGTAAAATCTTTATTTCAAACCAAATGTCATTTGCTAAAAATACTCTTTCCAATTATTTATGGATCAGCATAATCAAACTTGGATTGAAATCACCACTTCTCGAAGTAAACATGGTTGGGCTCCAAAGTAGTGAGAGAAGTCTATGCCAGGCTCCGGACTTGAGTTTTCCATTCAGGAAGTAGAGGTGCTGGCTCTGTGGGGACACTCTGCCCACATCCATGTCAGGTCTTGTCCACACTGACTCTTCAGGTCTTTGGCATCCTCTGGCTTCAGTCTTGGTAGCTGCTTGCAATACTGAGACAAGCAACCAGGTGTATCCTACAACCAGGGCTAAGTGTCGCTAGCAGGAAATGACATGTCCTGGACTAAACCCAATTGTAAAATAACTTGGGGACTTCCAAGACTCCAGAAGCAAGCACTAATTTCTTTTATGACAGTAATCTCTTAGTTTTCAGTTGTGATCGTTCAAATTGCCAGAAGCATTAGTTCTTGTTGCAAATTGCTTGTCTTGAAAATGATTTTTTTTCCCTTTAATTTAGAACAGGTCAAAGCACCCTAAAATACCTCAAATCTGTTGGCCGCTTTATAATTACAAAGTCTAGACCAAGTTACACTATTTAAAATATAAATGAATAATACATCTGAACCGACAGCTGGTATGCCAAGTTGTAGCCCGAGGCTGCTTTAAGATGGTTGAAATGCAGGATAATGTAAATGCTTGGAAGTGAAGGACTATTAATTGAAAGCCAGACTGATAGTGGGGTGGGGGGGGTGGCATTATGGATGAGGTGCCATTCAGGCTAACCATATGTAGCATATCATCTACAATAGATATTTTAAAGGTTTATCATGGACATTTTCAATTTCAATGAGCCTTCTAATAATTGACAGAAGTGACCTACATCAATGAAAAAGCTCCATGGTGAGACACATCTTTTGTATCCTTTTGTTGTCCAAAAAATCTGGGAGAAAAATATAGGCTACTATTTTCAATTAAACTGGAAATAGAATCAGAAGAAAACTGATAAAACTAGCTTTTTCTTTTTATTTAGAATATTTACTTAGTTCAAAAGCAAACAATTTAGCTTGACATGTTTAAATATAGTTGCCTGTCCCCCCTCCCCCCAACCTCTTGTGTTCTGACAGGCAGCAAAAATGAAAAGCATTTACTTTGTGGCCGGATTGTTTGCAATGCTGGTACAAGGCAGCTGGCAAGGTTCCCTGCAAGACCCAGAGGAGAAATCCAGGTATTAAATCTTTGGGCTCAAGCTCACGTCAAGCTATGGCTGGAATAAGGCCTGTGAATAGGGTCTCAGTACTTAGAGTAAATGCTCCTTGTACAACTTTCATGTCGAGGGTCACTGTGATAAAGACAGGCTCTTCTGGAGTATAATCAGAATATATGGCTGTTTCATACCCAAAGGGGTGGGAAATGTTGAAAAAATGTGCTACATGGGAAATTAGAGCCCTCTGAATTCTTCAGATGATTCTGTCTATCCATTCATTACTCACACACCACGTAGTGGTTATTTTAACATTCACACCAAGTCTTTTCTCTTTTCCATTCCTTTATAAATAATATCTTTTCCTGCTAATTGTAAAAGTCGTATACGTTCATGATAGAAAATATGAAAAATATGCAAAAATGTTTAAGTACTCAAAATTCCACTATTGAGAGTAAACTGTGATAAAATTTTTTTGTGTATTACTTTTCTGTGTTTTATAAATACTGTATATAAATATAGCTTCAGTTATAATACAGTTTTACACTATGCTTTTTCTCTTACCAGAGTATTGTTAGTTTTTTCTGACATCATTAAAACTTCTAAGTGTATCATATTTAAAGGTGGCATATTAGTTCATCTCATTAATGTACAATAATTTATTTAACCACTCCTTCTCTGATGAATTTTTAAGAGGTCTCTAAATTTCCCCACTACAAACAATGTTGTACATGACATTTTGCATATACATGTTTCCCTACATTTCTCTTTTCTGAGGACAGAGTACTGGGAGTAGAATTACTGTGTCAAAGGGTTTGAATGAGTATAAACCTTTTATAGTGACTTTCCAGCTTGCTTTCCAAAAAAGTCACATGCAGGCATACCCCATCAGTAAAATAGAAACATTCTTCTCACAGAATCCTCTCCATCACTTGATCTTTGCTAATTTTACAGGTAAAAATGGCATCTCATTGTTGTTTTACTGTCCATTTGTATTCATCACATCGAGTATTTTTTCCATATATTTACCAACCAACCAACTGTTGATTACTAGCATATGAATTATCCATTACACAATTTCAAATGTGGTTTGTTCTTGCCTTTCTTTGACTTTTAAGAGTCTCTTCCATTGTTAGCTACCATATAATCAGGTAATTGAGCTGTGGTTCTATATTAATACTTGCAAAACAGAATTGGGAACATAAATCTGCTTCCCCAACAAATGATTTGGGTTTCTTCACTCTTTAAAATATTCAAGTCACTGCTCTCTTCTGCCCTTATTAGCATAATCATGAGTAGATTAATTAGTTGACAAAAAAGACTTACTTAATCCTAGTTCAGGAAGAAAAAATTTAGCTAAGAAATCTGTTACTAGAATTCAGAATAGGAGTGTAAATGACTAGGAAAAACCATGGAATTCCCACAAAAAAGCTGAGGACTTTCTGAACTACCTTAGAAAAGTGGCTTAGGTGCCTGCCTCGCTGCTTCCTGTGGTCCTGCATTTTGCAGGACCTGGATGATGGCCAAGGGCCTCTACGCTTGAGGAGGGATTCATGTTGCACCGCTTGCTATTCACAGATCATTCCCAGCTTCCCAGAAGGACCCCCTCAGTGACCAGGACCAGATGACGGAGGACAAGCGCCACTCCCAGGGCACGTTCACCAGTGACTACAGCAAGTACCTGGACTCGAGGCGCGCCCAGGCTTTCGTGCAGTGGTTGATGAGCACCAAGAGAAACAGGCAAGTGTTCTGAACCTGGTCTGAAGTGAGCGCACAGATGTATCACTCAGACAGGGCTTCAGTTCCTCCTGACTTTTTAAAGTTACTCTGCTTCTCAAATAATGCCCATAAGCACTATCGATGTTGATGTTTTTCAAGGTCCAGGATGCTATTCTCTGTATTAAGCCTCTGGATGTCCCTCCTCTCACCTTCCCACCCTCCAACATGGCATGTTTTATTTTCCCAACTGTGGTTTTAGCAACATTTACTTTCTTATCTATTTCCCCTAAAACTGAAAGCTGACTTTTGTGAACCATGCAGAGTTAAGAATCTCATTTTTGGCCAAAAGATGGATCAAGAATGTTGAATTCCTTGTGAGGTCCAAACTCATGAGTGTGACTACACTAACATTACTCCCTAGCCAAGATAATCATGGTAAGGCATGGAAACAAATCAAATGCATTCCTTTTCTGGTAGAATCTAAGATATGGATTTAAAGTCACAGCCTAGCTGCTCAGCAAAAAGAGAAGAAGGCAAATTAGAACAGAACACGTCTACATTAAGCGTATATATTAGTGTTCGATTTTCTTTGTTGATCGCTGGGCTTTTGTTGCATCTAGGCCACTGGAGGGAATCATCCTTGATGGTTTCACAGAGATGGTAGGATTTCACAATTTCTTTGAAGAGTAGCCCATGAGGGGAAGTGAGTTATGCATACCTAGTAGTACATAAAGTTCAAGAAAAGGACATAGATTTGTCTGGATAGAGTGAAGAAAGGAGAGAGGGATAGATGGAGAGAGGAAGCCTATAGTGCAGTGGAGAGCCCAGATCTGCTGAGACAGGAATAAACATGACAGCTTTGAATAACTGATGTCACAGATAAGTAGAGGAGGTGAAAATGGGTGTTCTGGAATGCTTTAGCCCCTACTTAATTACCATAACCCTCTCCCAATCAATTTTCAATCCAGACAATTTATGTAGCCTCCAGACGAGTCTCCTAGTTACCCCCTCCTCCCAAATTTTCTCTAACCCTTCTCACATAGAATCCTGAACCTGAAGCTGCCACTGCTGCTAGGACCCCGCACTGCCAGAGGAACAGGTCTTCAGTTCTACTTTCACTTTTCTTTCAGGAATAACATTGCCAAACGTCATGATGAGTTTGAGAGACATGCTGAAGGGACCTTTACAAGTGATGTCAGCTCTTATTTGGAGGGCCAGGCTGCCAAAGAATTCATTGCTTGGCTGGTGAAAGGCCGAGGAAGGCGAGAGTAAGTCTACATTATTGGACTTCGCTGTTGCTGTTGCTTGATGGTGAAAATTTACAGCGAGACTCATCTACATATATGGGTCTAGATTAGAGAAAATATTACTACAGTCTCACAAAGTAAAGACGTAATATACAATAGTCTAGTATGTTTTCTGTTTGGTAAGAAGTACTAGCATTACAAACAGGTTAGGTTTTATCAGCCATTATAGTTGTGTTATAAACAGGTATCAATTTGTTATCCAAATCAGGAAACTTTCTAATAAATAGGGTGGCTTTGATAACTGCACTGGATCAAGAAGGTTAAACCAAGACTGTCCCTGAAAAACTAGTGATAAGGATAAAAGAAGAAATAAGGCCAAAAGTATAAAGTTTGGCATAAAGTATTTCTATATGTGACCAACCTATATTTATGATTTAGCAATAATTCAGATGAAAATTTGATGGGGACCAAAGGGAGCAAACATAGATGCTAAATGAAATGAGGCTCAATGTACAGATATATGGAAACATCTATAAATTTAACCAGATACCCAGACTTTTACAGTCTATCATATAGATATCCATTAAGTAACCAAAGTCGAAAATGAGACCAAGACCTTTAGTAATTGCCTGGTTCAGACCTCAGAACCATCTTATTTTTCTTTTGATCATTTTAACTGACTCATTTTGAAATATGAGGCAGAAAATTTCTGTTCAACTCTATGGTTTTTAAATGAAATTAAAAACAAACTAACTGAGACAAAGATCTCAAGACAGGACTAGTGTTTTGGCTATTTTTTAAAATGTTAATAATCAAACTTACAAAATCAATGGTAAAAGCGTTGCTTACGAGTGTGGATATTATATACTGCTTTAAAGGGCTACCAAAAATTCTGCTATGATAAACCTATGGAAGCAAAAAATCCAATATGGACTAAACTTTAACCTCTTAATATTGTGCTTGGCAAGGCTGTTCTGAAAATCACTAGTTTTACTAGAAACAAAATATTTTATTGAATTATAGACAAGTTAGTCTCAACAATAGTTTCTGTGTTGTCAATATGCTAAAAACTTTTAATTAGTCTGGACTATTGGAAAAAGCATGCTGTCACACCAGCCTGGTTTCAGGTCCCAGGTCTGCTCCCAAATATCTGAAAAATGTCCTTCAATGCTGGCCATTTGGTGTCCGTTTCTCTGGCCCTTTTCCTAGCAGGACCTTGATAAATAGAAACTCCTATTGTTTTCTCAGTGAGCCTCTCACATGTCACCAGTCTGAGGTGACAAATAAGTGTTCATTTAAAAATCTTAAACCAAATACCAATTTTAGCTCTTTTTTTCTTAGTTTCCCAGAAGAAGTCACCATCGCTGAGGAACTTGGCCGCAGACACGCTGATGGCTCTTTCTCCGATGAGATTAACACAGTTCTTGATAATCTTGCCACCCAGGATTTTATTAACTGGTTGCTTCAGACCAAAATTATTGACAGGTGACTGCATTTTGGTTAATTCTGGAAACCATTAAAATATGCATAAGTATATATTGCAATACCGCTACAGACTGTTCCCTATGTCAGGGAGAACATATATATGTATATATATCTGACGCTTTTGTGTTTTACACACATATTTATATAATTATCCACGCTTGAATCACTTAAGAGTGCATTATTATATTCATTTTGGTCATTACCATTTTATCCATTTACTCATTTATTCCAAAAACATTTAGGAGTGTCTACAAGAGATGAGGCACTAGGAACACAGGTATGGATAAAACATGGAGAGGGTTAATTCATTCACATATTAATAGCACATTAAAGATTGTTATGTATGATGAAACTTTAGCACAAGAATGAAATGTCAGTATATGTGGTACAATACACTGAAGGTAATAAGCACAGTAGCGAAAATCTAAACACCAAAAAACAAAAAACACTACTTGCCTTGGTGGATTTTGATTGCTTTTATAATTATTCATAAATCTTTATATTTTTAATAGGGAGTCTTTAGGATAAATAATCTCTTAATGCAAATACTTTCAGAGTTCAAAAGACAGAGAAATTTATAGCTATATTTTATTGAAATATTTCCCAAAAAGTTAACTGTATCATCTGGGTAGTTCAGTTATGTTAAATCACTGTCTTTTCTTTTTTTATCTCTAGGAAATAAGTATGTCATCATTCAAGACCGTCTTCACATCATTACCTGCCAGCCACTTGGGATGTTTGAAATTTTAAGTTCTGTAAATTTAAAAGGTGTATTTTGAAGCCATATCACTTTGCATGCCAATAGATGAATTTTTTATTTTAGTGTTATGTGGCCAAAGGATTGTAAATGGAATAAACCCTTGTCAAAAGATTGCTAAAATATCAGCTTTAAAATATGAACCTATTAAATCTCTCATTTTCTTCTTATTTTGGATAAAGTACTCCAACCTGTTTACATTCAGCAATGAAAGTATTTTTCTATGATATCAATTTGTACATGCAAATTATTCCAATCACCACGTTATCTGAATTTTAGTAATGAGAGAAAGGAAGGACTGGTAGCCACAGTGGTGAAACTGGAAAGAGAACTTCACTCTTAAATCCTTTGTCATAAATGTGCTCAGCTTTCAATATATCAAAGATAGACTTAAATAAAATATTTAAACTTCTTTGCCATTGCCGTTTTTCCCTCGTTCTTGAGGTCCCACTCTTTCCAAATATCCCTTCTTCATAAACTGTTAGCCCATAAGCCAAATCTGGTCCTGAGACATGACTTCATGTTTTGAATGGCTGCCCAGTGCTTTAACATTCGGAGCCATCATTGAAAAATTAGAGTACTTCGTGTAAAAATATTTATTTTTTACTTCATCGTCTGATACTAGTTTCACAAGGCAAATCTCTTCTGGAGCTGCGTAACAGCTGCCTCCTTCTGAGGAGTCACGTACTCTCCAGCTTGTGACACTTGGGCAGTCATTCAAAACATGACCGGCCCACTGTACTTGTACACGTCACCTACCTGTCTGGCACTTTAGGTATTTGACTTTGCCCACTGTGTCTTCCTGCTCCGTCAAGTCTAATATCTTGGGTCAGTCTGGGGCTAATTATCATATCCAAGACTTTTTATTTGCAATACGCAGCCTTGCCAACTCTCTTTCTCTATCTTGTAGCTCCTAGAAACTGTAAGTTCCCAATTACCTGCCAATAAGGGTCCAAAATTTGGAAATTACTTATATACTTTGATAAATAGGAGTGAATTAGAGGTAGTACCTGTAATGATGTCATTCTCATCCATTCACATATTGATAGACTTTACCTGAGCTGTAGGTAAAACTCAGACAACTAGTCTAACTAGTGCTAACTATGTGGCCTGAAGTAGGTAATTTAAGCTCTCTGGGCCTAAGTTATTCATGTGAAAAAATGACATTAACATTTAGTCCAAAGTAGTAACAATTATTTCTAGATTTTGAGATGCTGAGCTATATATGTATAATCTGGTATTTCCCTGGAACTTTGGGCACCTGTGTGACGCCTAAGACTCAGAGTAGGAGTTCTGCAGGTCTGAAGGTCAACATTGCCACATACAACTGTTAAAGAAACAGCAAATGAGAGCAGGCTTCAATTAGAGATAAGAACGAAGCTGATTGGGTCAGGATTAAGGTAAATCAGAATACCAGGGTAAGAGGAACATTTTTGTATTTTAGAACTTTACCTACTCTGTGAGACCAAAGGAAGAGAGGCTTGCTTTGTCCAGAACCAAAATTTTCAGTAGCACGTAGTCTAACTCAATCCATCTGTATTGATCATTTGAACAACCCAAACACAGGGAGCCCAGAATGAGAAGGAGTGCTTGTAATTCCGTATAGCTTAATATAATGCCCAGATATCCCAGAGTATGTTAAGTAGACAATTGAAAAGTATTGGCAAAGTCCCTTAAGGGATGGGAGAAACAATATGGAGCTATTAAACTTTACCACCAGGGAAATTCCTGATACTGTTGCAAACATTAGAGACTCCCAAGTCAATCGGCCAAGCCCTTGATCTTGAAGCTTGCTCTTGTGAAGCTTATTTATGTAGCAGAGAAGCTTAGCCTACCTATAGGTATGCCTAAGAGTTACTTCCGGAGGACCTCTTTTGCTGCTCAGATGTGACCTCTCTCACTCTAAGCTGAACTCTGCAAGTGAAATCATTATCTTCCCCACTATATGGGGCATGACATCCAGAGATGTAAGTATCCTTGGCAATGTGGGATATGACTCCCAGGGACCAGCCTGGTCCTGGCACAATACCTTCCTGTGGGATCGACAATGCCTTCCTGACTGAAAAAGGGAAAATAATTGTATCAAATAAAGTATCAGTGGCTGAAAGAGTTCAAATAAAGTCAAAAGGCTACTTTGGAGGCTAACCTTACCCAACCTTACCAATCTTACCAAACCATGATATTGCTACTATCATGGTTTGCCAAATCCCAACCAAAACCATTCCCGTGAACCCTAAAAAACACGTAGGGCTTTATCTGAGATTCTACAAAGTTTCCATGCACTATAATTACTTTCCGGAAACCTACAACCTGCATATGGGTTCCTAGGCCAGACAAGTCTTGAAACCCAGAGGGGTCACCCTCTCCAGAACATCAACTAGTTCCATCCCCTTACCCCATTAGTATTGACAGCCCTTACCAACATAAAAAAAATTAGAATGAGCATAGTCCAAATACCTCTAAAAATTGGGAGAAAGATCAAAGGAGAAGGTGGAGTTATAACAGAGAAGATAGGATTTAACAAATGAGTATGACCACTGAATCGTTATACTGATATTTCTTTTAGTCTTCAGTGTCTTTGAGCAGCTAGAGGGAAACATCTAAAATTGTGGAATTGAAACGCACACCAAACTCTGAAGTCTGTTCTACAACTAATTGTTGTGGTGTGCTTTGAAATTTATTGCTTTTTAATATATATTTTATTTTTTTGCAATAAAAAATAATAATAAGGTTAAATTTGTTTATTTACCTCATCCCTTATGAAAGTCTGTCTATGACTCTTTGTCTTTACCTCAGAAATAACAGAATCCTGAAGTATTCAACCTACGTTGGTTGTTACCAGGCTACTTGGGGCAGAAAGTTACCTTTGTATGTATCAAGATCACGTCTCTCTGCTTCCCCAGAAAAAATGGTCCTACCTTTCTCCAAAGCATCTCGATGAGGGGTGGCCACACATCTCTATGAGGGGTGGTCACAGTCTACACAATTATTTTCTCAAAATAGGGCTTAAGTATGTTCATTAGCTTCTTTTATAAACAGGAGCTAGCTATATCGATTAAGGCATTCAACTAAGATCAAATACTAACGTCTCACGCCTCTGATCTAAGGAGTTCAAGGCAACTGTTTGATGCCCACCAGGTTTTCTTTTGCAAATTGTTACCTTTACCACTCCCACAAGTAACCTCACAGGACCCTCTAGAGCTGAAATTTGGTTTGGAAACAGAATTCTTTTTCTTTAACAAATGAGTTAAACTGATTTACATTAATTGAGGTGATTAATATTAGTTTCAGTTCTATAATATTGTGTCTTTGTTTGCCAAGCTGCTATGAGAAGTACCACATAATGGGTTGGCTTAAACAACAAGCATTTATTGGCTCATGGTTTTTGAAAGTAGAAGAAGTCCAGAATCACTCTATCAGTACGGCTTGCTTTCTCTGGGCGTCTGTAGCATTTTGGTGCTGCCGGCAATCTTTGTCCTTGGCTTGTATCTCTGCCTCCCATCACATGGTGATGCTTTCTTCTTCCATTAGCTCTTCTGGTTTCTTGTGACTTCTAGCTTCTTCCTGTGTGGTCTTCTCCAAACTTTGACTTCTGATTTCTAACCTTTATAGTGTCTTCAGTTTTATGGATTAAGGTCTACCCTCAGTGAGTTGGGCCATACCGTAACTAAAAATAACATCTCCAAGAGGTCTTCATTACAATGAGTACATACCCATAGGAACACAAATGCAGATTCAGAGAAAGCCTAAATGGAGGTACACAATACACACACATATAGTTTTATATTAATAAAAGACAAACAAATTAAATATTTGTTCTGTAGTCAAGGGTAATAGCATTCATACCATTTTTGTACTGAATATTCTTCAATAATTTCTTTGTTGAATGTCTTTCTTTTATGCCATTGCAAATCTGACTTTATATTATATTTCACTATGAAATCTGATGAAAGAGAAGACATATTCTTCAAGAGCACATGGAACATTCACAAAACTCAGCCACATAGTAGAACACAAAGAAAACATAAAAAATTATAAAATGGTGTTTTCTGATCACAATGCAATAAAATAATGAATAACAAAATAGTTTTTAAAAGGCTTTTCACCTGAAAATTAAAATGCATGACATTTAAAAGCCCTAGGCTTTAAAACACAAAGGGGAATTACAATACCAAATTTCCAGATTTTCTAAAACATAACAATAATAAAAAGTCACATCAGAATCAGAGGACATTGCTAAAGCAGGGCTGCAACAGAAATTCATACCGTGAAATGTTTGTAATATACAAAAAGTATAAAAATGAAAATAAACATGCAAACCAAAATGCTAGAAAGAGACTAAAAACAAACAAAATTGAAAGGCAGAAGAAAGGAATCACTAAAAAAAAGCAGAAAATAATGAGATAGAAATCAGTAAAAGTGGGACTTATGATTAAATAAAAATGCTGATTTGGGAAGAAGAAAGTCAGAAAAATAGAAAACTGACAAATCTATGTTTTTTAAAATGGGAGAAAGCATATATATCAAAATAAGCAATGATAAAAATAGAATAATTATCAAAATAAAGGAATTTTTTTAAATTTGGAAAGACTATTTTGCAAAACCCTATGCTAATACATTTTAAAGTCTATAGTAAAGAGATAACTTTCTAGGAAAATACAGTCTACCAAAATTTTCCGCAATATAGATAGCGCTGGGGAGAGCACTTTTCAATAAAGAAATGAAGTGTTTTTTTTTAATCCCCCTACAAAAAAGCAGCAGGACCAGATGGATTTCACAGTGGATTTCCAATTACCTTGAAACATCAGATATCAATGAAATTTAAACTTGTTCAGAGAATTGAAAGAAGGAAAACTAGTAAATTCTTTTTCTGAAGTGAATGAGTGTACATTGACATAAAATGGGACAAGCACTTAGGAAAAATTTTTGGCAATTTCTTATTAAACGTATATCTATCATTCATATATATATATGTATATCTATCTATCTATCTATATAAAACAAGATAAATAAAAATATATGCACACAAAAAGATTTGTCCAAGGATGTTGTTAATGGCTTTTGTGATAGTCAAAAAACTGGAAACAACCCAAATGTCCATCATTGAAAGCATGGATAGAAAAATTGTCATAATCATACAATGGAATATTTTTCAGCAATAAAAAGAACGAACTACCAATACATGCAACACACAGATGAATCTCAGAAATAATAGGTTGCACAAAAGAAGCCAGATACAAAAGAGAATGTCCTACATGAGTTCATTTATATGAAGTTACTTTAAGAACAGTTAAAATAGTATACAGTAAGCAACGGTGCTAAAATAGCTTAGAGATTGCCTCAGGGAGGAAGATGTGGAATTTGGGTAGAAATTGGCACAAGAAAATTTTCTGGAGTAATGGAAACGTACTAATTTTTTATGTGAGTGTGATTACATGTGGATATTACAAAACTTATTGAAATGTGCACTTAAGATTTATGCATTTCATTCCATATAAACCATGCCTTAATAAATAAATTAAAGATGCCAAACCTGTGAATAAAAGAAATTAAAACTATACTGAGCTGTCATTTATAATTCAAAAGTTGATAATAGACTCTGCTGGCAAATATGTTGGTAAACAGATTTCCAAACACTGTAAATGAGTATGCAAAATGGTATAAACCCACAAGGAGGGAAATTTGACAGTACCGAAAACTACATATGCATTTTCCCTTTGACCCAACAGCCCCAGTTCTAGAAATTTACCCTGAAGACACACATCCACAAGTAAAAATCCACAGGTGCACAGGGTTATTCACCACAGATGTTGATCATTCATTGGGACAAATCAAAAGCCACACATAGGATACTAGTTGAGTGAATGATACATGTCCATAAAATGGAGAACTACAAAATCATTTTTTAAAAAAAGAATGAGTATTAGTTCGTAAAGATAAGGTATTTTCTCAGTAGTATGGTCGGTGTAGTCATTCTGAAAAGCCTCCACGTGTACTAAAAAGCAGGACAAATCAGTTCAGTTTGTTGGGAATCAAGGTTCTCATGCATCAGAAGGGGGAGATAGATACAGAATGTGGAAGGTTAAGAAGTAGAATGTAGATGTATTAGTGTAAATAGAAGTGAATACAAGAATATGGGGATATTTATATATATATGATGGTTAAGTAACACATGTCAACTTGCCCAGGTAATCGCATCTTGTTGTTTGGTCAAGCAAGCACTTGCCTGATAGTTTACTGTGAGGATATTTTGTGGATTTAAATAATCAGTAAATTGATTGCATCTATGGCTTATTACATCTACAATCAACTAATGAGACCACATTCAGCAATGAGAGAGTCTTATCCAATCAGTTGAAAGCCTTCAAAGGGGACGTGATGATTTCAGCAGTCAGAAGGAAGAATTCTCATCTGAAATTCCATCAGCCAGTTTCTCTTGGGGAATTCACTGAAAACTTTCATTAGAGTTCCTAATTTGCAGCCCGCCCTACAGAACTTTAAAGTCTAAGCTCCTATGCATGTCAGGTGAGCCCATTTTGGTTAAATCCAGCTTCAGTTATCAAGAAAATGTTTGAATTGGGGTGGTTAGTTCTGGGAGGAGCCAGGACTCTTCATGAGTAAATATCAGGGGCTGTCTTCATTGATCACAAGACTCTAAGTAAAAAAAGACCGAAAACCAACAACAAAAAAACAGATAAAATGGGTACAAGTGAAAGCCAGTCACAGGTTTTTATAATCACAAGGGCACAAGATAAAAGCTACACAATCAACGTCAGAAATCAAGGCAGCTGGATTACAGTTCAGAGATTTCAGGTATTTCCCTCTCTCTAATATACTAGAAAGTAAGAAAGAACATCTATGTAATGATTCAGTAATCAAAATCATCTCTTAAATAGTAACTTTCTGTTTACAAGGATGTGGCAATGATCTGAGATAAGTGGGCAGAATTGAAATGGGAATTTTATATCTTAAAGCTGGTGGTGAGTATATGGGTGTTCAGTTAATTATTCTTCATAACTTCTTTAATGTTTTAAATACATCTCATTGCTGTAGAGTCTTTTGCTTTGGGCGTGATACCTATGTCTCCTCCACCTGAGCAGTCCCCTCTCTTTTTTTCTTCTTTTTAGAAGAGTTTAGAACAAACCCTTCATCTCATGAAACAACATTACCGATTGGAAGGAAGCACAATTTGGAGAGTATTTCAGTGGTTCAGTTGAAAAAATGAGAAAGACTTAGGAAACAAGGGTGAACAGAAAGGAAGCAGTAGAAGAAATATTAAGAAGGTGGTATGGATAGAAGATGGTGGGGTAGAGTTTACATCTCCATTTTTAGCTTGATTATCTAGATGGTAGCTCTAGATAATCATTGGCTAAAGAACAAATACTAGATGAGGAGCAGGTTTTAAGGCTGGAGGGTAAATAGTTTAGTTTTGGACGTATAAAAGGTATCCAGCTGGTTCTTAAACCCACCCCCATCTCACAAGAATCCATTAAAACTCATCTTGTAAAGGAATGATTGGGGCTAATAGAAAATAGAAGAGGATTAGGAAGAGGCTAGGAAGTGAGGGGACATACAACAAATGTCAACTACCATGGTGTTTCAAGATTTGTTGGGAAGAAGAGAAGTGGGGGCAGCTGTAAGATTTATTTATAAGAGGGACGTGGGAGCAGTAGTCTGGTTGGAAGGGTGATGGGACTTGAAGCTATATTTTTATGATGTTTTATATAATATGAGAAAACATTAATTGTTCAGATGAGAAAAGAGAGAGCTGGAGGGCTGGTTAAAAGGACCAAGGTGTGGTTGTTGGTTGATTGAGTATTTGTTGGTTGGTTTATTAAGATGAGATGAGAACATTCCCCCAGTTTTGGCAGACTGCATGGAAAGCAGATTTGGGAAAGGTTAGTATTAAAAATAAAATTGCACTCTCCTGCTGTTCAAAGAGAGAGATTTGAGGGAAGGAAGGCACAGAACAACCAAAATCGCATCAGCGCTCACCTTAGATGTCAAATTACATGGGTAACAAACATCAGTGGGAGACAAAACAATTTCAGAAACTTTCATAGGGCAAAATAAAAGTTTAGACACTATCTGTGTTAAAACTTATGCAGAAGTTTCACTCTGTAGAAATGATATTACCCCAGGGAAATTACAAGATGCTGCCAAGACTGAGTGAGCTTTTGCTTTTTCCCAATGTTTCTGAGTGATCTCTCTCACTTTTCCAACAATTACAATTTTGCTCTTGCTGTTTGAAATCATTTCCATCTGACATCTGGAACAAATGCATGGCATTTCTAGGAAACCAGCTTTTTCTCTTTTTCCAAGAAAGTTACATTTATAGTAACACATCTTCCTTGAAAAATCATGATGCTTCAGATTCTTAACAATTTTGTACCCAAGCTAGAATGAATGTAGCACAGTGGCAGGTCAGTGTGGTAGAGTAGAGAAAATGGGCTTTAAAATCAAGCAAATCAGGCTCGACTGTCAGCTCTGTCAGTAACTGGCTGTGCTGTTTCACTTCTCCAAGCCCCAGCCTCCTTCCCTATAAAAAAGGGATGACAATAACCTGGCTTACAGTGATTTGGGTTTTTGTGGGTTTGTGACACTTAAGTAAGATTGCACATACCAATCTCGTAGTGCACTACTGACACATTAGAACCATTTGATACATGGAATCCTTTATTACATAAGTTATTTTCAAACAACTGATAAGAAGCTAAGGTATTTAATAGTCTAGTAAGTACCAAATAGTTTTTGCTGTGGATTTGAACATTGGGAAAATAATTCTAAGAAAACTTTATAAGTACCAAAATGGTCTGTTAAAGAAGACAGTGAAATTCAAGACAAGGACAAATATTTTCACTAATAAAGCTGTATTAGTTTCTTAGTGCTACTGTAACAAATGACTAAAAAAATACATAAATTTATATTCTTACGTTTCTGGAGGTCTGAAATCTGAAGTGGGTTTCACTGGCGGAAATCTAGATGTTGAAAGGGCTATGCTCCCCCCGGGGCCTCTGGAGAAAGTCCTGTTTTCCTCATGACATCCGGCGCTAGAGGCTGCCTACATTCCTTGGATCCTGAGCCCTTCATCTATCTCCATAGCGTTAGCCCTTCCCAACCTCTGCTCCCGCCTTCGCGTCTCTTCCTCTGATGCTGACCCTCTTTTCCCCTTCTTGTAATGATGCTTGTGATTACATTGGTCCCACCAGATAATTCAAGGTAATTGCCCCATCTCAAAATCCATAACTTCTGTCACAGCTGCAAAAATGCCCTTTATCATGAAAGGCAGCATATTCCCAGGTTCCATGGATCAGGGCGTGGGCATTGTTGCAGGGGGGGGGGGGGCATTATTTAGCTGCTCACAGAATCCCAGGCAAAAGACACAGCTCCGGGCACATAGAAAGACCAACTAAGTACCAGTTTAACTGTAAAAAGCTTGACATTTACTGTGGAATACAATCTATAGCAGAAAGGAAATGTGAGAGTTCAGGCGGCAGATACGATACGGGGATCAGAGAAGATAAGAAGCAAGTCTTGCTGTTACAGCTGATCAGGGCTTCAGCAGAAATGCCATTGCCAGTTTTATATAGTGAGCTATGGGATAAACTCTGGGAAAGAAATTTTTAAATGATAAACATAATTGAAGGGAAAAAAAATAAGTGTTGGGCAAATAAACAGAATCACAACTGCATAATTTAGGGGAGGGGGGCCATAGCATAAATCTTAATAATGAACTGCCAGAAATGGGGCATTGGTCAGAGGTGGTTAGCTGGAAAGTTTGCTCCTGTGCTCTCCGTATTCACAGGGAGCTAAGAAATGAAAAAATAAAAAAAGGAAATGGGCCAAACTGCAGTGCGAAGCAAGGCTTTTAAAAAAAGGAAGTTCTTGACCGTGAGGATCAAGCTACCAAGGGAAGCTGTGTAATCTCCATCCTTAAAGAGCTTTAAAAATAGTACAAAGAGCCATCTGCACAAGATGATTTATGCATTGACCTTCAGGAGACGGGCCCAGATGATCTCATGAAGTCCCTTCCAAGTGTGGGATTCTATGATTTAATCAGTATGAGATTTTTCTCAGCTCTACATTTTGTGAGATAACCAGCAGATGGAAGCCACAAATTCCCCAACATCATACCAAAATCATGGTTCCTCACACTGGTAGGGCCCAGTCATGCTTGCCAAATTGGCACCAGTTGTAAAAAGCATTGAAGGACCCACCTTAAACATTTATTTATCTCCTCGTGGGTGTCTGGGCCACCCATGTCCACAAAATAGAGATGATCCTTCTATTGATTCATGTGCATTTAGTTTGATTTAGTATAAAAGAAAGTTGCCTACATTATACGTATTCAGCTGAATATAATTCGTTTCTGAAACCTGGGGCAGCAAAATGTTATTAGAGATATTACAGACTAGGATAAGCAGAAACGAGGCTGATGGGACACTCTGCTGTGCAAAGATTCACAGCTCACTTGGACCTTCGTGTTTCTCAGTTCGATAACAGATATGGGTCTCTGTGTTCATTCATTTGTTCACTGAACAAGTATTTGAATGCCGACTCTATTCTAGGTTTTGCACAGAGCGTTGGAAGGCAATAGTAACCCAGGCTCTGTCTGTGCCTCACGGAGCTTGGAGCCCCCCAGGAGAGACAAATAAGTGAACAGACCAATTTGAGACTGTAACGAGGTTAGAGGTGTGGTGCTATAGGAAAACATAGGAGGAGCAACCAATCTATTCTGGGGGTCCCGAGAGGATTTCTGGTGGAAGCAATGTTAAAGCAGGGCTCTTAAGGATGAATCGGAGCTGCAGAGGAGAGGAGTGGTGGAACAGCCTGGCAGGGTGGCATGGTGTGGAAACAGAGAGTCATCGAGTATGGCTAAAGCAGAGGTGGAGGGGGTGGGATGGAAAGGAGAGAGGGAGGAAAAGTCAGCAATGAGGCTTGAGAGATAAGCAGAGGCCAGGTCACAAGGGACCTCACTGGCCATGCTAAGGAATTTGGACTTGACAGAAAGGTCATGTGGAGCCACTGAACCACCTCAAGCAGAGCAGTACTTTCTTTTTCAGAGTAGTACTTTCAAGAGATTTATTAGAACATTTTTGATTTCAAGGGACAGAAACATTTACCTTTGCTCCAGCAAAGAAGAAAAGATCATGAGACAGATATGGGGACATAAGGAATACCGGATGAACTGAGCATCCAAGCAGAGCAAAAGGAAAAGGTGTCCATAAGGAGCAACTAGAGCCAGGTATGAGCTTCTTCCTTTCATCTCCCACAGCTGCCCCTTTGGGCTCCCACTCATTCTTTCTGTCTCCCAGGTTTTCATTTATGGAGACCATGGCCACCAAAAGCCCCTGAATTTTAAGCACTAGGTCTTGACAATCAGAGACAGGCTGGCCCAATTCTCTTGGCCCCAAACCCAGAATTCTAGTGGAAGGGATTGGTCAAGGAGCTCATCTCTTGACCAACCAGTGTGGCCAGGGTGCAAAGGTACTTTACATCAAGGTAACTTTTGCTGCAGCCACGTGGATGGTGAAGGAAGGGTTGTTCCCAGAAATGGCAAGGTTGCTTTGCTGATCAGAGCATGCGTCTGTGCTGCACTCTGGATGGATTGATGGAGAGAATGTGGAGATGATTGCACAGATGGAGCTTGTCCCTGGGGTCAGCTCAGGAACCATGTGTTCACACTACCCACAAGCCAGGGTAAGCTCGAGACGCCACTGGGCTCCGCGCATCCAGAAGAGAGGATTCTCAGAGCGTGTTCTTATTCACAATTGCAGCTACTGGCAAGTTCCCTTCCTATGTATCAATTTCCAAATCAGCATGATTTTACTCAAATTGTTCCTTTTCCCCATTTGGTTAATAAAAATATATAACAGGTTGACTTGATTGTTTACTTGAATGAGTAATTTCTTACGTGTTAACTTAGGATCTCACTGTATAGGCTACCATTTATAATATTCTCTGAAACAGTAAAATAATCTTATCAATATTAACAAACTTGTCTGTAAAAGAAAGCTGAAATGTGAGGCAAAAACATTTTTATTAATAAATAACTTCCTTCCTTGAGTTTCCATCAGCTTTTAATTCCTGCCAATAGATGCTAGATCGAACAATATGCATGCAGTTACCCATTCTACCACTAGATGGCACCATATATCTTCTAATTTTATCTCAGTAAATTAGTTTTTTAGAAATGGGATTCACTTTTTTGCTTTTATTGTTTTCCAAATAGTTAATGGCATTTTAGAATCATGTATTGAATAGTAGTTAGTGTCATTACTTATTTGCAATACTGCTTTTAATCATACACCAAATTTTTATGCGTACAGACTGTTTCCAAGCAATTTTATTCCTTTGTCCATTCTTTTTGCAAAACCGTGCTGTTTTAATTATTTTAGTTTTATAATACATTTTAATGCCTGGTGACACCACCATTCCTCAATTACTTTTCACTTTCAAAATCTTTATTTTTGATTAATTTATCCAATCCAGACAAAGCTTAGGCTCATTTCATCATGTTAAAAACAAATTTCAATGGCACTTTTTAATTGCAATTGCCTTAGACTTAAGCTAATTTGGAAGAAATAACATTTTTTTCAATATTCACTTTCTTCAGTAAAATGAGTACTTTTTAACCAGTCACATAGACAAGACCATGTGCAGATTATTTGTCACAGTTTTGTGTGTGTGCGTGTGTGCAGAATAAATGAATATCTAGAGGAAAGATATTCCAACATGCTTTAGAAAAGAGGAAGATGGAGGGAAAACGCTTCATGTCTAACTGCAGCAGAATGGCTAAATTTTGTATGATCACAAGGGAATATTTTGTTTCATTAAATGTAATGATTTCAGATGATTGTCAAATTGAGAAAATGCTCATAATAAAAGGCAAGTAAATATAATAAATGTAAAACAAAAAATGCAACATAAATTTGCTTAAAAAACAGAGACAGAGGGAAATAAAATATATACTGACTCATGACCAATAGAACATAGCTAGTTTGTGTTTTAACACTTTTAAGAATTTTATATATTTTATCCAGTGACTTTGTATTACTTTCATAATCAGAAAAGAAAAATAAATGTCTAAAACTCTTCAAACAACTGAGCTTCATGGGATATTGCAAAGATATACCATTTTCTTAAATTTGATTTATTTATTGCTTAATTTTTCATTAAAAATACCTATTAAATAAATGTTCAGTAGCATTCAAAGTAATCGAATTCAAAGGAATCCTAAAGCTCACAGAGTACCTTTCTGATAGTTTTTCTGCACACATTCACGGCTGTGCCCTCAGAGAGATAATAATGGCATATCTCAACCTGCAGGTGCAGCTGTCAGAGGCATGCTCATGTAAGACTCCTCCTCAACTCCTTTTGCACATGCCCAGCCTCTCAGCCTTTCCCTGGGAGCACGTCTTCACCTTCCAGTAAGTAATACAAGCCAAGGATTCTCAAATGTTTTGGTATCAGAGCCCTTTGACCCTCTTGAAAAGGATTGACTACTCCAAAGAGCTTTTGTTTACATATAGATGGTATCTATTGATATTTACCATATTTGAAATTAAAATGGAAACATTTAAAAATACTTATTTATTAATTCATTTAAAGTTAAATAGTAAGTCCATACAAGTCAACATAAAGAACTTTTTTGGGTGTGGTAAACAAAAGCACTCCTCTATTCCAAAACAGAAAGAAAAAGGTAGCAAGAAGAATGGTATTGTTTTTCAAATCTCTTTAATGTCTGGCTTAATAAAAGACAGCTGGATTCTCACTCTCTATGTCTGCTGCCATAGTCAATCAGTTGTGATATTATACCTCATGTGGCCTGTGCAAAACTCTGCTGAATCCTCTTAACGGAAAAAGAGTGAAAAGGACACATGAAATCTTAATATGTTTATAAAAAATATTTTTTGAAAAAATATTTTTATGCAAATAGTTTTGACCAGAGAAGGGGCCCTGGGAACCCCATATTTTGAGATGACTTTATTAGCAGGATTAAACTAACCGAACTCTCATCATGCAAATTCTTTCTTGATCCTTTTCTTGCTCTCATACTCATGTACTCAACTGGAACTGAAAAATGATGATGAACATAAGAACACTAACCTAAAACAATGGCCATTCTCCACTCACCTCCATGGAACAACTGGGAGGGCATGTCAAAGCTGCTTTCGGTCCTTCTGGAGGTGCCTGGGTTGTTGGGTCTGTCTATACACCAGCGCCCACCATGGCTACCACTTGGTTAGTCCTTATTTTTCTTTGAAATAATCACCTTAAGGTCCACTCTTTCTAACCCCATTCCTACCACCGTTCTTGATGAGTTCAATGTCCATTATAGATCACGCCTCCAATGTGAGTCAGTCCCCTCAATGCCTTCACCTCTCCTCCCCCAATAATCGTGTCCTCCCCTTTACCTTCGCCACTCATTCCCATGGCCACGTGCTTGGACGTGTCATACCAATAACTGCAAAACGTCTATAATCGCAATTTTAAACATGCTTCTTTCTGGCCAACAACTCCCATTTTTTTCTGCTTACTTCCTATACCTGATTCCAATAATCTCACAGCCCTCCAAATACCTCCGATCCATTGATCCTGAACCTTTTCACTGTTTTCCCTTGTATCCTCACTTGCTTCTCCCATTATCCACCTTAAATTCCACAGTTGCTCATCATAATCAGATCCTTGAGTTTCTCCTCAACTCCCTTGCTTTCCTCTTGCCTCATGAAATGCTCTCGGCCAAAACTCAGCCCTTGGTAAATTCAACATTCTGCCCACTCCATTCCTATATCCACGCAGATAAGCATTTCTGCAGAAAAATCCATTGAGACATTAATTTGTATTCATGATCACTCACATTATGAGGGTAATTAACACTGCCCAGCTATTCATTGCATTTTTAAGATAATGTATTCTTCTACTCTCCTATGGAAGAAAGAGTGATTTCTTGCCCTTTCCTCTCTCTTCAGTGTCCAACACCACCTCCTCAGCCCTCATTCTCAGCTGACGACTTCCTATGTAACTAAGAAAAAGGAAGCAATCAGATGGCACTTTCCATAACCACCTGCCTACCTGCATTTGGGTGCGTGTTCTCCATCTCTCTTCTTGTACTGGGGTGGAACCATCCACAGTTCATAAGGTTAGTTCCTCTAAGGTTGCACTAGATCTCATCCCCTCAAACCTACTCAAGCCAGAGCTCCCATAATTTCCTCCACCTCATCTCTCCCACCTCCCCAATTAACTCCTCTCCACTGGATCTTCTCATCTGCCTACAAACATTTTATTTCTCTATCCTTTGAAAAGAACTCTCTTTATCCCATTTTTTGCTTCGGTTCTTGCCCATTATTCTCCTTTTCTTAATAATAAAACTCTTTGAAAGAGAGGTCTACCTATGGTCTCTAATTTAGTTCCACCTGTTCTCTGTTGAACCTATTCTCATCAAGCTTTTGTTCCCATCACTCTGCCAAATTTGCTCCTATCAAAGTCACCAAGCACCCTAGGTTGCTAAATCCAACGATTAATTCTCAGGCCTCATCTCCCTTGAACTACCAGCAGTACTTGACAAGGTGTCCAATGTCTCATTCTTGAAGCGCTTTCTTCACTTAGCTTACACTACCGGTTTCTCCCCTGGCTTTCCTCTGTGTGACTGCTGTGAGAGCAGAAGGGAGAGGAGTTGGTTGAAGCCTGTGTATGTCTCAACAGTCATTAGGATGTGGTTCAGAGAGAAAAGTAGACAAACTGTAGTCAAACTCCACCTGAGTTTGAAGAAGAATGAGTATCTGGCCCTTGTGTTGTGTCACAGGAAGACACTGATCCTGTAAATACGGTCCAGGTGGGCAGGCGGATATTGGGATCCAGGTTATCAGGTCTCGGGAAAAAGAAATTCTGGCAAAGGGCCAAGTGATGCATTACTACTAAAGAAGAGTAAAGATAATGGTGATCACACTGGAGATCTCAACTCTACCTTGGTAACTGGATGGTAAGGGACGAGTCTAACAACACCACTCATACACTTATTGCCTTACTTTTACAGAGTGCTTCATGTCTGTTATTTATTTCCTCACCATGTCCCTGAGTAACGCGGCTCTTTTTAACCCAATTGTATGGATGAAGAGACTGAAGCGCACAGAGGTTAAAACAATTGCTTACAACTATAACGAGAGTTATTGACAAAACTGAAATTAGAACCCAGATCCAAGAGAACCAAGAGGAAGTGGCGAGGCAGCAGCAATTGAAGCTGAAGCAGAAATCCTGGGCAGCCGAGCCAGAAGCAGCAGATGGCTGGTCCAGGAAGACCAGGGAAGCTGCAATGAGTCTGGGTGCTATGGGGGGAAGGGGGATCAGCAGCACCTCTGACAACCCGGGAGGAGGGGGCACCTCATGAGCACAGAACTCCAGGACAAGCAGAGGAACAGAGCTGAGCCCAGGGGCAGGGAGTAGGTGGCCTCACCTGACAGCAGAGGTGGGGTGAAGGTCGAGGAAGCTGTGTAATTTCTGACGATCATCCAGAGGAAAAACAGATCCATGGTTTTCTGTGGAAGGTCTGATGTTTAACCTTCTGGAATTCTTTGACTTCCCGCCTGGTGAAGAAACAAGCGTTCGGCACTTGTTTCCTCCCAGTGCACTGGGGGCTCCAGGAAGGGGTGAGATTGTTGGATTTTTTTCCCCCATCTCTAATTAGATCATCACCCCAAGGATTGTTAAAAGTTGATGGAAATTGGAAATCGCACATAATCCTTGAAAAGTAGGGCAAAAAAATCAACAGATAACCTCTCTGATACACCCTTTGTAACCTCTTGTTAGAGCAGGACTTTGAAATTCAAGTATAACAAGTATATTGAAAAAGCATGACTCACCACTAAATCACATTTGTTTTTACTATCTATTGCCTCTTTCACCTGTGAACTGGGGAGTTAAATTTCTCTTGCTCCTGGTTGAATACTCAAGTATATCTGGGGAATTTTTATTTATTTATTTATTTGAGAAATCTTCACATGCATACTTTCTATACATGGCGCACAATCAATGGCTCACAATATCATCACATAGTTGTGTATTCATTACCGTAATCATTTTTTTTAGAACATTTGCATCACTCCAGAAAAAGAAATACAAAGAAAAAAGAAAAATGAAAAAAACTCATGCATACCATACCCCTTACCCCACCCTCTCATTGACCACTGGTGTTTCCATCTACCCAATTTATTTGACCTCTTCTCCCCCCATTATTTATTCATTATCCTTTTATTTTTTTTTTTACTCATCTGTCCATACCCTGGATATAAGGAGCATCAGACACATGGTTCACACTATCACACAGTCTCATTGTAAATGCTATATCTTTGTACCATCATCTTCAAGAATCTAGGCTACTGGAACATAGCTCAACAATTTCAGGTACTTCCCTCCAGCCACTGCATTTAGGAACTTTTTAATGAACTCTCAGGCGTTAGAATAAGGACAAGGACATCTTACAGTCACTTCAGTAACAAATGAAGTTAAATTCAGTCTTAAGAATATCTTACACAGTCAGAAACTGAAAATGATTTAGCACTTAATCTACTCCTGCCCCCTGCTTTGGCCTCCTGCACTGTGGCTAGTTTATTTATCAATCGTGTGCTTTCCATCTTCCTCTAAGTGCCCTCCCTGAAGCTTGCTAGCCAGTTTCTGGATTGGAATCAGAAGAAAGAAATGATAAGGAGCTAAGAAATGTTCTTCTTGAACTGGTTTTGAGGTTTCTGGGCCTGGAAATGCTTTTAAATGTGTTTTACTTTCACGGACACTTGTGGGCTTCTTGTCAGGTCCCCCGCAGGCCCCTCCCTTGCAGGCCTTGTCCTGGGCAGATACATCCTATTATGCTCTTTCTCCTTTGAAATTTGGTGGTGTAAACTAAATTCAAATTAGTGTTTTATCCTGCAGACATTCCCATCTTGAGGTTTCTATGGCATGAATTGGGCACCAGTCCTCTGAGCGTCCCAGAGCAAGGGCCCTGGTTCAGAACTCTCCAAATGATGGGTGAACCCGGAAGGCATCCTGTTGAGGGAAATAAGCCAGACACAAAAGAACAAGCCCTACCTGACTTCACTTCTATGAAATACCTAGAATAAGCAACTCCATAGGGTCAGAGAGATTACAGGTAAGCAGGGTGGGGTAGGAGGGGAGAAGTGGGGAGTTATTATTACTGAATGGGGACAGAGTGTCTGTTTGGGTGATGAAAAGGTTTTGGTAATGGACGATGGTGATTGTGAATGTAATTAATGCCCTTATACTGTACACATGAGGTTAAAATGGGAAATTTTGTGTTGTATAGATGTTACCACAATAAAAAAAAATTTACCAAATGGGCCCATGATTGTCTCCGCTTATTAGACCTGGGGCAAAAGAGAAATTACAGACCACCACTCCCTAGGATGGAGCACCTGTTCTTTCCAAAGAAATTGTTTCATACAGTCCTCCTCCCCATTCAGCATTTTCCGTCCTGAAAGTGGACGAGAGGATTCAAAAATCAGACAATATAAATTTTGCATATTGTGATGTAGTTATGGAATATCACATCAATTACACCCTAGCATCTCAATGTCAAACTGTAATTGCAATACTCTATTATACAAAAAATCCAAAATGAAAACTAACCCAGTTGATGGCACCGACAGAAATATATACAGAACATAGGTGGCAGATTGTATTTTCCAGAAACAGCCATAGGAATATTTCTATGCCCATATACTCTTCCAGAGCCTTGACATTCCTTCCACTGAGCAGTGGAACCAATTCTCTTTCTTTGAATATGGGGCACCTCAGTGATTGCTTCTGATAAATACAATGTCGTAGAAACGATATGCATGGCTTCCTAGAGTAGGTGATAAAGGTAATAAAGCTTCTGCCTGGTACATTCTTTTCCTCTCTCTTTTCTCAAAATCAGGACTGGTTACACAATTGGTGGGACCCAGTGTAAAATGAAAAATGAGCAGCCCCTTATTCAAAAATTTTTCAGAATGTCAAGACAGTGACAGTAGAACATTAAAACAAGCACAGGGCTCTTTGAAGTGCGGGCCTCATGTGACTTCACAGGCAGCAAATCCCTGAAGCCAGCCCTGCTCCAGCTGCCCACCTTGAAAATGAGCCGCCCTGTTGTGAGGAAGCCCACGTCACATGGAGAAGTCAAGTGCTAGACCCTCCACCAATGACCAGCACCAGCCAGCAGGCACGTGTGTGAATACGCAATGAGCTGACTCCTGGCCCACAGGCTCCAAGACTTCTGGCTGAGACCTCAGACCTCAAAGAGCAGAAACAATGTGCTTTGACTGTGCCCACTCTAAATTCCTGATCCACAGGTTCCAAGAACATAATAAAAAGTTGTTTTGCATCACCATGTTTTGGGGTGACTCATTATAGCGCCATAGTTAAGAGAGAGGCATAACTTACAGACACAATTCATGAAAGACGCCAAGTCCAGTCACACTTACTTTCTCTCTGCTGTGTGAGCATCCACCCACCAGGTGCTTTCCAATGTTACTGAAAAAGCTCTGAGGCTCTAGATTGCAACTACCATTGCACCCTAGCAAGAGAACTCCAAACCTCTCCCCTTGCACCCTTCTGCTGCCTTTGACACCTTCACCAGCGTCAAACCTTAACCACCCTCTCTGTACACCATAGGGGAGCTCAGGACTCCACAGCTACTTCAGACTCAGAGACACGTGGGCCACTGTGGCTCCCCATACCCCTTATGGGCAACCCTCCTCCCTGCACTCACCAATGAGACACACTCCCTGGTTCCAGATTGGGATTTTCTCTTCCAGCAGCCACGGTGTTATATTCATTCGGATGGAGTGTCCTCGGAAATTATGCATCACCTATATCAAGGTTTCTATAAAAATGAGAATTTGGGACCTAAACCTTAAGGTTTTGCAACCTAAACTTTTCATTAGTTACAAACCCCAGTCCAGCCCATAATCCATTCAATCCATTTGATTTAAAGGGCTATTGGAGGTTGATGACTGGCCCTTCTGCCCCCATTTGAAGGCCTTTGAGAACCACTTGGCTCAAATTTAAAACATGCAATCGGATGCAGTGTCCTATGCCAGAGCACTTCAGAAAACAAAGACTCGAACAGAAGGTTAGATATTTCTTATCGTTTATAAATTATCAAACCATAGCCACTGAAAGGAGCCCATCCTTTACACAAAATGATGCTATGAATTACTTTGAAAAATATAGGTATGTTCTCAAAGTAAATGAGGTTTTTAACCATAATAAACTTATTCCATGCAATAACTAGCCAGATTATCCTTCTGTTCTATTCCTCATAGATACCAAATTCAGCCATACCTGAATGAAGGTTTATTTTCTTCTGATTTTTTCCTTCAGTCACGTACTAGTGTATGTAACATTTCAAAACAATATACACAAGAACTTACATAATGCATATGTTTTTAAAAATTGAAATATTCTCAAATCTTGAAAATATTTCTTATATTTCTGGTTGGAATCCCAGTTGCCTAACAAGCTTAAAACAAGTTTGGATTTCTATCAAACTTGGTTTCTGTACCCAAACTACACTCTGATGTTGGAACACACCAAATCTAATAAAAATTAAAAAAATAAAAAAAATAAAAAAACTGTGTTTCTAAGGGATTATTTTTAATGATTAAAAACAAACCCGTGATGTTCTTTTCCATTTTTTCCCTTTTTTCTTGAATCAAGTCCAAATTAAACCAAGTGTGATCATAAAGAAAGGTTATCAAATACTCATGGTTCAGGTTCTCCATTCATATTGCTATAGAACTACAAAGTAGTAGTAGCACTAAATTATGAGGAAATGTGAATTCCTAGCTGGAAAATTAAAAAACAAAGGAACACAACAGAAAGCTGCCCCACCCAGTGAAGTATGTAGAGTTAGAGAAATTGGCTTGCCAAGTCTATGATGAAATGAGTGGAAACAATACCATTACAAGATATATATATATTTTTTTAGTGCTTTGGAATGTTTTCACAGTATTTGGGCCAAGGAGTCATTCAATTTTATGCTTGTTAAATAAAATAATATCTCATTTCCCCCCCACCAGCCTTATAAGGTGGATAATACTATCACCATTGCTTGGGAGAAGTCCTGGGTTTATGCAGCTACAGTATGCATTCATTCATTCATGCATTCATTCATGCATTCATTCATTTACACTCAAAGCCAACTTGTTGTTAATGCATTCGAGGAGCACTCAGTCCAGTGGGGAGAGAGGGACAAGTAAATGCAACATCGCCTTTCAGAATAGATGGTACAACAGAGGTAAACTGTTGTGGGGCAGGCTCTGCGGAGGAGGTAGTGCTTAATTGACTCCTTAAAGTGGAGATAACCTACTGAAATTTTTCGCTCCTTACTGTTTAAACCAGTATTTCTCAAACTATGCTTAAAGGAACACAAGTGTTTGGTTTGATAAGAATAACTAACTATTCTGTGAATAAAGGAGTTCCCCAGTTAACAGCACTGGCTCTGTGATTTTACCTAGCATTCCACTCATTGTAAATAATTTAAGTTGGCCCATTGTTTCACCAAGAAGCCTTTTAAAAATTTGGTCATTCAGAATTAGCCTGTCGTGATCTGGCTTATTTATGCAACAGGATCCAACGGGTGGCCTGATAACTGAATATTCTGACCCAGTAGGTCTAAAGGACAAGTCCCTGGAAAGAGAAGACTGGTGAACATTTTATCGTATCACGCATCTCACCTCGCGGTAGCTAATACTTTTGGTGGTTTCTCTTAATTGCTTTTGAAGACACTGGACATTGTAGGGATGAATTTAGTGGGTGTGATTAGAAAGAGTTAATTTGAAAAGCAAACGAGCAGTGACAATAAGCTGGTTTGCTCACTATTTCAGGAAGAAACCGAAACCAAGCGATCAAAGAATCGTTTTGAAGGTGTCCAAGGCAGAACTGTCTCTGCTCCAAAGTGAAGCCATGCAGCACACGCTGGAGAGAGCCACTGGGCGCCCACATTTTTAGAACAGAGAAGAAAGTCGGCGGGTTGTCTGTTTAAAGGGGATAATGTGAACAGAGAAATGTTGAAAGCCCAAATCAGAATTAGGTTAGTTAGAAAAAAAATAGACGTGAGAAGGAACCTCCGCAGGCGTCTCCGATTGGACAGAGAAGCTCCCAGCTTCTGTAACAACTCTGAATGAAGTGTGTTCCTTTGTGAAGTAGACATTAGGCATCAACCTAAGGAAGTTTACCTTCTCCAGTGTGTTTCATGTCGTTTTTATAGAAGTTTCAAACTGATGCCTGTAATTCCCACTAAATTTTCCCTCAGGATAAAGTTTGTGGTCCCAGGACTAGTTCACAGGAGCAGTACTAGGTTCGTTTCAACTTGCCACATTTTTAAATACCTGGAGTAAGTTCAGAGCAAATGGGGCAGTCTCTGCAGCATGACAGGACTCACCTCCAGGCCTCCTAGTCTCAGAGCTAAAAGAACTTTGATATTAAACAGCACGTAACACCCCTAACTTTAGATGATACTTCATATTTGCAAAACACTCCTTGGACGTTGTGCAGACTGACTGGGCTACCCCCGAGCGTCCTGCATGCTGTACTCTGAGGAGCAAGGGACGATGCATATTTGCTGGGGACTCGTATGTACTGACCTCTTCATGTAACTTATCTCTTACCTTGTCAGAGAAGTGGGACTCGGATTCTCAAGCTCCAAAACCCAGATGGCCATACTTGCACATTTTTCCCACGGCACCTGCCTCAGGCACCTCCCTCGGCCAAAGGTCCAGTTCCCTCCCACATCTCGTGGCCTGCTGCGTCCTCTCTCTTCTGCGGTGGGACTGCAGGCTTCATATATTCTGTTGGTTACAGAGCAAGGAAAGGAGTGCGAGAAAAGGAGGAACAGAGAGGCCAGTGCTCTGCTTTTCAGCAACAGCTGTGATTTTTTTCCTCTTGAAGAAAATACAAATCGCAGGAGAGTGTTATTTCTGTCCTCTTCTACTTTTGTCCTTCTCCGATCTGGTTTTCTTGATTTATTTTCTAAAACCCACTTTTTGCCACAAGAGGGAAAAGAATTACTTTCGACAGCATTGGAGAGAGAATGCTGAACAGGCCTGGAGAAAGAATGTTTGGAAAACGTGTTTCCATGTTTTCATTTTCCCTCAAGTCCCAGACCCCATAAAAGCACATTTTTCCCATATCCACCTTACCCGCGGCCATAGTTGCCTTGGCTCAGTGACATATCTGCTGTCACACCTCAACTTTTCTCCCCTGTACTGTAGCAGAAACATGAGCAAGTACATGATATAATTTCCACAACCTCATGTATGCCCAATTCATTTTAAAAAGTAATTCTGGAGCTTCAAAACAAAACCAAATTGCATTTATTGAAAACAAGTTTACCCAACCAAATACTAAATAACTTTGAAAGAAAAGAAAGGAAAATTTCCTATTGGCCATGTATGACATTTGAGTTCACTCTGTTTTACAAATACCAAGTTAATCCTATTTGCTCACTCACCCAGTCCAGTAGGAAACGAAACTAAAAAGAGAAGAAATGACCACAACAAAAGACAAGAAATGACTCATTTTCTTAGCACTCTGATTATTAAAGGTATTTCACAAATTTTACTCATGCACATATATATATGTGCAAATAATCATGTAAATTTATGTACCCGTTTAGTTTTTCAATCACCTACAGTGCACCAAACATCAACAGTGTTTTGGTGATCCATTGCTGCCTAACAAACCACCCCCAAACTGAACACTTTAAAGCTAAGATCATTTTGATCTCTCATAGTTTAATGGGTTAACAAGTATCAAACAGGCTGTTCTCACTGAGGGTCTCATGTGATTACAGTCAGATGACAGATGGGACTGGGGCCCCATGAATACTTGATTGGTCTGGAAGTCCAAATTGGTTTGTTTGCTCACAGCAGGGATGGCTGAAGCAGCTAGGGTGGGCTGGACATTTCTCAATTGCTCTCTCTCTCTCTCTATCTCAATTGCTCTCTCTCTATCTCTTCCTCCCTCTCCCCACTTCTTTCTCTCCATGAGGCTTATCCACATGGCCAACTTGGGCTTCCTTAAACCCTAGTGGACTCTGATAATCAGACTTCTTCTGGATTCAGGGAAGAAGCTACACGGCTTCTTGTGAACCAGTTCAGAAATCATACAGCCCACTCTTCCACTGAGCTCAGTTGGCTGCACAGGTAAAGCTCAGCTTCACAGTGGCAGGGATGCCCCAAGGCTGTGAATACAGAGCTGCGATTCTTTGGGGGCATCTTGAGACACAAGCACAGTCTCTAACCGAAAGAAGCTAATAGTAGTTAAATAAATACTGCAGTTCTGGCTACTAATTTCGGTTTTGATATGGGACCGTCAAATTGATTTCACCTTCAAACCCCAAACAAACAAAAAAGCTGAAATTACTTATTGAAGAGGATTTTTAATGATATATATAATTAGGTGATATGCAACAATTAAAAAATCATACTTCCAATGAATATCTGTGGATATTCTTGTATGGACAGAAAGATGTCAAGTGAATATTAAGTGGAAATCACAATACATAAGAAATATAGGTGGGTTCAATTCCTAGAGCCTGCCTATCCCCAAAAAAAGGAAGCATAGATTTGAACAATATTCCCAATTTTGCTTAAAATGCACATGCAGAATACACATCCACATATAAACTCATGGAAACAAGGCTAGAAAGAAACCCATGCACCTGGTTAAGATGATTGGAGGATGAATGATTATTTCCTTCCTTATGCTTTCCCAAATTTCCTACAAATTAACATGTTTTATTTTGTTTTTTATAAACAGGAGGAAATTTATTAAATGCACATGTGAGAAGACATGCAGGCATTCTCACAAGAAAGGAAAGATGAAAGGGGAGTGTTGATAAGCAATGTGGGGCCATTTGCTTTTATAGATTAGCTTTACTGATTCTTCCTTCCCATTCTGTGTTTGGGGCCCTTTTTCCTACCCTCCTTTCCCTCCAGGGTGGTGCCTGGTGGTAGATAGTGCCTTTGGGTAGTTAGGCTACTCCACCCTTCTTCGTAGATGACTCACTCAAGTGGGGGCCATTTGGCTACGGATGGGTTGGCTGCCCATGCATTGCTTTAATAACAAAAATTCAGCAGACTCTCCTGATATTTGGGTTACATTCTTTGGCTTTCAACGTCTTTCCCAGCCCTGTAGGGGCTGTGCTCAGTGACTTTGCTCTAAGAATGGAGGAGGGGGAGGGACCCTGGCCCGGGGTCCTAAGGAGTTCAAAGTCTCTGGACGTTGTCCAGAGCACAGATGTTCACAAGGGAAATGCTCGGTGGGAGGAGCCCAGGGGTGGTAACCAGAGATAAGAATTGAGCAGAGGCCATAGGGTTGAGTGCTGAGCTATGGCCCCAGTGACTTAGGCTCAAATCTTTCTCATGGGCAATGAAATACAGTGCAGAAACCAAGATTTTGTTTCAAGGTAATTTCAGTTCTTTACTTCGTTTTTCAAGGAAAATTAAAAGTACTGAGGTACATAGTTCACAACTAAACCTTAAAATTCTTTCTCTTCTATATGTGCTAGTCATCCACTCCAATATTCATTTCCTTTTTCTTCTTCAGAAGTCAAAATCCTAATTTGGCTGAACACTTGGGATAAAATAAAACATTTCCCAGGTGTGGCCATGTGACCAAATTCCGGACAATGAGTTTAAGTGGAAATGTTGAATACAACTCCTGGGAACTGTCCTTAAAGGACTTTGCCATGCCTTCTTTGATCCTTCTTCCATCATGCTGGCAATAAGACAGATGATTTGGCTGGAGCTAAACAGTTATTGGTGATCATGAGAGAGCATGCTAAGGATGGTGTTCTAGTTTGCTAGCTGGCAGAATGCAACACACCAGAGACAGATTGGCTTTTAATTAAATGGGATTTATTTCATCATTTCTTCAGAGGAGAGGCAGCTAACTTTCCACTGAGGTTCTTTCTTACGTGGGAAGGCTCAGAGTGGTCTCTGCTGGCCTTCTCTCCAAGCTCTGGGTTCCAACAACTTTCCCTGGGGTGATTTCTTTCTGCATCTCCAAAGACCTGGGCTGAGCTTTGAGTGCTGAGATGAGGTATGCTGAGCTGCTTGGGCTGTGCTACATTGTGCTCTCTCATTTAAGCACCAGCCAATTAAATCAAATGTCATTCATTGCAGCAGGCATGCCTCCTAGCTGAGTGCAGAGGCAATGAGCAACAGATGAGGTTCACATGCCATTGGCTCATGTCCACAGCAATAGATCTAGACACCTTCACCTGGCCAAGCTGACACCTGAACCTAACTACCACAGATGGTAAGACAGTAAGAGAGAAGATCCCAAGTGTTTTTGGGATCTGGAAAGCTGTCATCCCGGATTGGCATGGGCATCAATGATTTCCCGAGAGCCAGTTGACAGAGCACACTAGCTGCAACTCAACACACAGCACTGTTCTTAGCAGTGTCCAGCCTGCTGCAGGTGATTGCTGGACACGGGCTATCCTGCCCTCCAGTGGGCTTTCACTCTCATTGTCATCCAACCCCACTTCTGACTCCATAGATGACTCAGAGGACTAGGAGATTTTCCCATGAGGCTTCCCCTCCTGCCCTTCTTCCCTGCTCCAACACCTCAGCATTGCATGAGGGGAAAAAAAAGGATTTGAAATTAGGTATGTTGCCATAGTTTTAAGACAGTGCTTTAAGCCACCTTTAAGGAAAAGGTTTCTCATGCCTCAGCTGAATTAAAGAAAGGGAGCAATGGTTTCTTGTCAAGGTCTAACCAGGACAGCAGCTACTGCAGAAAAAGCTGAAGTTTGTGCCAGCAGCTTTATCAAGTTATCAATAATGGCTGCCATGGCAGCCAAGGAGAGCCCGAGTCCCCCAGATTTCACGGTAAGGATCAACTTGGGAGATGGAGGGTGGGAACTTGGGGTCCTCAGAAATCCTATCCGGTGAGGCATAATTCATTTATCTTCTCCATGGTTGGCGTGGCCTGAGAAAGCACAGTTCACACTGACCGTATCTGACATAGCAGATGCCGTCTCACCAATAAACACAGGGACCACTTATGAACACTTTGAAATGCATAAGTTTTACCATATCTCATTATCACTAGAAGCATTGTCTGCTGCTTTAAGAGAATAAAGGGCAGCGTTTAAAATCTACAAGGAAACATGACTGAACCAGTTAGTTGCTTTTTATGGAAAATCACTTATCCTTTACCTTTTCATTGAGCAGCATTATGATTTTAATATCCTTCTGTAAAGTTTATTAAAATCTCATTTCTTTAAGGCTTATTACTAAATTTTTAAATGTAAGCTGGTTGGGGAAAAAAATGTCTATACCGTGGGTCAGGTGATGTGAAGAATTTGGGATGGGGGGTGGGGGGTGAAGCCAGGATACGTTTTTTTTTTTTTTTTTTTTTTTTTGCATGGGCAGGCACCGGGAATGAACCCGGGTCCCCGGCTTGGCAGGCAAGAATTCTGCCTGCTGAGCCAATATGGCCAGCCCCCAGGATGGGTTTTTGATGGTTTTGGGGAACTAAGGTAGGGAATAGATGATTTCTTTCTTACGAAAGAAGTATGTGTAAACTTGCGACACACCTGTTCCCCTAAACAAGCAGCCCCAAAATTGGCTATTTGCTTCAGCCCCACCTCTGCAGAGGGTGGAGCCTGAGAGGAAATGAAGAACGATAAAAATTGCGAAAGGGAATTTAAAAGATTTGAAGGAGGAATTTGGAGTGTGGTTTTCTAAATAGGTTTGACTTACAGTAAGGAACTGATACCAAGGTCAACCAGAAGCTATATTTAACTTTCTTTAGAATAAAATAAATATGTCTTATAAATGGCACATCTGTGTCTCTGTATCCTGGTAAAGTTTGTGTGTGTGTGTGTTTCCCAAAAGTTAAGAGGAAAAGGGACTTTCCGTACTTTGGCAAAGATAGCTCAGGAGATCTGTTTCTAAAGAACATAAATCACGGTGGCAGTTGCCATTCCAGTCGGACAGCCAAGGAGAAGCTCAAGAGCAGAGAACGGGAACAGCTGTAATGACTAAAACTGACCCTCTTCCCCCAAATACAATTCCTCTTACTGGTTATGAAAATCTTCTTTTTCGTTTTTTCACATGATGTCTGTTTATTAACAGATCTCCAAATGGCCATCCGCTCACCTCCATTTAATCTTACCGAACATCACCATTTCAATGAGCCTTCTTTGAGCCCAATTTAAACTGCAGCCCTTCCCTCTCTAAACTGACTTTTCTTACTCCCCTTTGTCAACCATGTTTCTCCATAGCATTATTTTATCATCTTTTAAAATATAATATTTGATCCATACGAAAGAATATAAATAAGTTATAAAGCATAATGATGAAAGGAACACCTATAAAGTCTACCTCCAATTTAAGAATTAAAGCATTTTTATATGGATTGAATTGTGTTTCCCAAAAGGACATGTTCAAGTCCTAATCCCTGGTCCTCGTAAATGTGAGCTCACTAAAAAAAAAGGGAAGAAGAGACGCAGACAGAGACACAGAGAGAGAAGACAGTCATGAGACAACAGACGCAGAAACTGAATTATGCCACAAGCCAAGGGATGCCAAGGACTGAGGGCCACTGCCAGAAGCCAGAAGAGAGATGTGGAGCAAATTCTTCCTTAGAGGCTTTAGAGGGAGCATGGCCATTCTGACATCTTGATTTCAGAACTAGAACTACACATCTAGCTTCCAGAACTGCAAGGCAATACATTTCTGTTGTCGTAACCCACCCAATTTGTAGGACTTTGTTAGAGCAGCCCTAGCAAGCTATGACAGTTTTAAATACCTTGCCCTTGTGCTCAACGTATTTCCCAAAGGTGAACCACCAAGAGAATATTCCTAGTAGCACACTTAATTATAACACAAAACTGAAAACAGCACAAATATCCATCAAGCTAAGAATGGATAAATCAATTGTAATCTATTCACCCAGCAGAATAGTATGCATGAGTGGAAATGAACAGATTACATCTACACACAACTAACATGGATAAATCTTAGAAACATAATGACTGGACTAATTATGTCCCAGAAGACCAAAAAAGTATGTTGTCATATATATAATTCTCAGAAGCAAGCAAAACAATGCTATTATCATTTCTCTTAATACATTTTAACATGCACTATAATCCCCAGTTCAGATAGGACTCTCCAACTTCAACAGACATGCAAAAATAATATCCCCTTAATTACAGCGTATTTTAAAAAACTCTTAGTTCCAAAAACTTGGAATTATATTAAGCCTTCCGAGGTGGAAAATAGGAATCAATCCTGACACCTTTTTCCTTGCCCACATATAAAACTGGTCATCAATCAGGTAAACTCTCCTTTGGGTATGGCTCTTGCATCTGCTACTGATCTCAATTCCCACTTGCCACTGGCTTAGATGATATCTTCAATTTTGGGTCCTGGACATTTAATAGTTTCCTAACTCACCTCTCTAGTTCCATCTTTAGATTGTCCTTTTGTGAGCTATCCAGGAGATTCACTTGTTTTTGTTTTTATTTCAATGTTAAACTTCAAATCAATCTGATATTCAGCAAAACTCACTTATCCCAAATAGTATGAAATTGCAGGAATTCTAACTTGTCAGTTTTATTTTTCCTCTGATTTCTGCATTAGTTGTGATAGCATGAAGCTTTCTTTCCAGTTACTTCCAGAATATTTCCAGTTTAGTCTGTTTTAA
This sequence comes from Tamandua tetradactyla, assembly GCF_023851605.1. Lineage (NCBI taxonomy): Eukaryota > Metazoa > Chordata > Mammalia > Pilosa > Myrmecophagidae > Tamandua > Tamandua tetradactyla. Next base: position 132,986,724 of record NC_135329.1, on the reverse strand, counting down.
TCCAGTTAAAGCTTCATTCCCATAGAGTTTCCTCTCTCACCTTCAGCTCATGACCTGAAACTTATAGGGCAGAAAAGGTGCAGGTTTAATGCTTCTACTTCTCAGGTGAGTGTGGGTGGGGAGAACAGGAGGTATGGAGGGGACAACTACTTAATGGTGCTCTTAAGTTTCTTTCTTGGCTACACCGGCTATTTGTCCTTTCTCTCTAAGTAGCCAGAGTCCAGATGTTGGCTCTGGGAACAGTGGAAGTTATCTGTGTGTCCTTGTGGGAACTGGGTATAGGAGACCCATCTGGAGTAAGATCATAGTAGCCAATTGTTAAATTTTCAGAAGGTTTGTGAGCTGGTTGTTAGTAGCATAAAATCAGCCATCATGGGAGAATTTACACTACAGAAACTAGCAAAAATTACAAATCAGGTCTATTTTTTGTTTGGTTTTGGGGAGCTGGTTGATAAACATTTACCAGTACCATGCTTTCATCTTCTGGCCTCATGACCTCCTACTCCATAGGCTCTTGCTGCTGAAGTCTCTTCACCCAGAGACCAGCCTTTTAGCATGGAGTATTGAGGAAATGACTGAAGCCTGCCTATTGCGTGAGGTTCCAAGTGACCCAGAGAAAATTCATGAACCTCTACCACACCAAAGGGTTGGCAGGTGCCAACTGTTGCACTGTTGGCTCTTCATTCTGCCCTGTCAATTTTCTTCAACTCTGTTCTTTCTTCTCAAATTGAGTAGTGGAAATCCAGCAAGTCTGCTACCTAAGTAGTCATCCAGCTTGAGAAAGAGAAACATATCTTCCCTTCTTAGGGCACCCTCAATCTTTAGAAGCAATTCTTTTGGTGCTCCCTTCCCATACAGGAAGGAGAGGAAATAATATGGCATACAAAAAGCATTCCCAAGGTCTTCTGCCTCAGACGATTGCTCTGGAGCAGCAGTTCTCAAACCTTTTGATCTCAGGACTCCTTTACATTCTTAGAAAATATTGAAGACCCCAAAAAGCTTTTGCTTGTGTGGATTACATCTTTGAAATTTACTGCATTAGGAATTAAAATTGAGAAATTAAAAAAAAATACACAATGTACATTTCACTAAAATGACTTCATCTCATTTTCTGTAGCCTCTGGAAAACCCCATGGTACATTCATAAGAGGACAAGAGTGAAAAAGGCAAGTAATATCCTAATGTAATTACAAAAAGTTTTTACAGCATGGGCCCCCATATAAAGGTCTCAGATGTCCCCGATCTACTGCTGGGAGATAATTCTCCAGGTCTTTTGCATTTATGGATAACTTGCAAACAGAGGCACTGACTTCCTTTGTTCAAAACTATCTTTTGAAAAAACAAAAACAAACAAACAAACAAAAACAAACAAACAACCAAACAAAACCTATAGCTCAGATGCAGCTTCATTCAGTGTTTTAACATGATTACTTTACAATTAGGTATTATTGTGCTGTCCATTTTTGTTTGTTTGTTTGTTTGTTTGTTTTTGTTTTTACTATTATTATTACTTTTATTTCTTTTCTCTATATTAACATTCTATATCTTTGTCTGGTGTGTCGCTAGCTCTTCTAAACCTATGCATATGTACTAAGAAACGATGATCATGCATCTATGTGATGATGTTAAGAATTACTGATTGCATATGTAGAATGGTATGATTTCTAAATGTTGGGTTAATTTCTTTCTTTTTCCCGTTAATTAATAAAAAAAATTTAAAAAAACCTATCTTTTGAAACATTTTTGCATAGTGAGCAGCCTCAGAGAAACGAAGACAGCTCTCTCTGGAATATAGGGCAAGTTTGTATACTGTCCAGTGTAATAAAATAATGTCTCCCTCTGGGGCAAAGGTCAGGAGGACTTCTGCCCATTGTAATGATTCAGATTCACTAAGCCTAGGGCTCCTCTCCTGTGACACAGTCTGCTGCATGGGCAGGTGTCCCTGGCCCTCTTCACATTGCTATGTGGGAATGGACGCCTGGTAAACTTGGGGCGAAAATAATGGTACCCTGGCTATTGCTAGTGTCATGAATAATAAATTGTCTTTTGTCTCTTAACCCATAGTCTCAGGTCTTCTGCAAGCATCTATGAAACTGTGGCACTTTAACCTATTAGCTTGAAAGTAGGGTAAAATCTCAGGCCCTTCACAGTTCTTGTTATCCACATTTTGAGAACCAGTGTCCTACTGATTTCTTAATCTTCCATAAACTCACGTAAAGTGGTAACATTCATAGGGCATATAATAGGTGAAACAGAGGAGTGTAGATGATTGGCACAGAATGTATTACATTTTTTACGTTATTGTGTTTTCTTAAGAGCACAATACAAAATATTGAACGAAATCTTCCAAATAAAATCTTTGTGAATTTTTAAATAAGAAACTTGAGTTTGCGTCCTTGAATATAATTTTTTTTCCTTGAACATGATTTTAAATCATATTTTTGAAATGAAATGGCTACAAATTGTTTTTAAAAACTATTCAAAAATATTATCAGCTTGTATTTCTAGAGATGTCATACTATGTTTTAAAATAAATTACTTTTATTATGAAAGAATAGTGTGCTTTAGGAGAATGGTAAACAAACCACAGTTTATCTAAAAGCTGCTGAAAGTCATTGTCTTTGTCCCAATTCTCATCTCCATGCCTCCCCCGCATTTTTTGACGTAGCAGCAATGATTAGGTACCTCCATATATCACTAAGAACTGGGGTTTGCATAATGCTATTTTGGCTTTTTTGCATGTGGTTTTGAAAACAAAATTTCATTGAAGAATAACATCCATAGAGAAGAATGCACAAATTATCAGTGCCTAATGAATATTCATGAATACATCTATTTTATTAGCAACCAGATCATGAAACTATAATAAAGCCCCACCTGAGACTCTCCTGGGAAATTATTATCTTGACTTCTAATCACATGGATTAGTTAGGCTTGAATTAGATTTTTTAACAGTTTCATTGAGGTATTATTCATATATCATACAATTTACCCATTTAGAATGTACAACTGAATGCTTTAAAAAATATATTTAGAGTTGTACACCCATGACCGCAATCTAATTTGAGAACATCTTCACTACCCTAAAAGATCCCATCACACTCATTAGCAGTCACCCCTACTGCCCTTCCCCTCACCTCCCAGCCCCAAACAAGATTTCCACGTGATGGTCTCTTCATGTGCTCGGTGTTCGGCAGCAACACAAATCTTCATTTTTAAAGCATATAATAACAAATTGAAAACCATTTATTTTTAATTGTTCAAATATTTTCAACAGCTGAACTTATAAAGACTCTAAAAGTCCCTTTTTATTAGAAAACATTAAATGTTAACATTTATTCAGAAAACGCAAATGGATTTCTAACGACAATTGAATTTTTGCTCTTTGGATTACTTACCTATTGCTGAATAACAAATTATCCCCAAATTGAGCGATTTACAATAGCAAACATTCATCATCTTACACGGTTTTGTGCGTCAGGAATTCGGGAACCGCTTCACTGGGCATTTCTGCCTTGGGTTGCTCATAAAGTTGCAGTTGAGATGTCAGCCAAGACCACAGCCATTGAAGGCTTGCCTGGGGCTGGGGGCTCTGCTTCCACGGTGGAGTAGGTGAAATAATGGGCCCCCATAATGTCAATGTCCTAATCCCCAGAATATATCATTTTACATGGAAAATGGGACTTTGTAGATACGATGGAGTTAAGGATCTTGAGAAGGAGAGATTATCCTGGATTCCCTGGGTGGGCCCAAAGTATTCACAGGGGTCCTTATAAGAGAGAACCAGGGGGATCAGTGCGCCTAGTAGGAGATGTGAGAGTGGAGGCAAGAGGTTGGACTGATGCAACAAAGAAGTCATGAGCCAAAGAGTGCAGGCAACTCAAGAAATGGAAAAAAGACAAGCGAACTGATTCTCTCCTCAAAGCCTCCATCAGCCCTGCTGATATTTTGACTTTAGCCCAGGGAGACTAATTTTGGACTTCTGACTTCCAGAAATGTAAGAGAATAAATTTGCGTTGTACTAATTCACAAATTTTGTGGCAATTTGCAATAGCAGTATTAGGAATCTAGTGTTTTTGGCAGGCTACTGCTGGCTTTTGGCAGGAGCCCTGAATGCTTCACCACATGGACCATTCCATAAGGCTATTTGAGGGGGTCCCATGACATGGCAGCTTTGCCTGAGCAGTGATCCCAGAGTGAATAAGGTGAAAGACAGCGTCTTTTGTGGCCTCGCCTTGGAAACCATATCCATCATTTCTTTAATATCCTGCTGGCTGCTCAGGTCAGTCCTACTCAATGTGGGAGTGGATTATGCAAAATATGACAACAAGTAGAAGAGAGTGATTAGCGTCAATCTCAAAGCTGGCTACCATACATAGCAAATATTTTAAATGATTATGAAGCTGTAGTTTACAGGAAATATTTATGCATTGGTAGAACAGTTGCCTTGTCTAGTCTCCATGCTATTGAAGAGCACATCAGCCAGAAATGAACAGAAATGTTCAATATTCTAAGTCACAGGAGTACTAGCCTGACACCCCTACTACTTCCCCATCACTTCCTACTGCTGGCCTTGACCTAAGGCAATGTCCCACTTTGGGCACCTGCAACATGAATTCATCCAGCAGCTCCATGGGCCCTGCCATAGTCTGGGTTGCCCTGAAAGCAGAGACTGAAACAAAGGCTTACATGCAGGTAGTTTATTTGGGAAGTGGTTCCAGGGCACAGGGGTGAGGGCCCAGGAGGGTGAAGCAACAGAATAGGGAAAGTCAATAGAAGGATATGTGTACATACTGACTGCCTTTGTGGTTGACTGGTGTTTAATCCCACATGACCTTCTGAGGAGCCTTCTGAATGCATCTTCGAACTGTCAGTGACATGATGAAAAAAGTATGCAATTATCTATCAGTTCCAAACCCTACCACCATAGAAAGCCCCATGGGTGTTCATTTGCCCACACCTCCACATTGTGCATGGATGAGTGCCAGTGGCACCCGAGAAACCCTGGGGCAGGAAGTAAGAGTCACAGTGAATATTCTCAAGGAAAGATGTTACTAAGTTGCACCTGTGGGAAGCTGGTAGAAATCTGTGGGGAACTGATCACCACAACAGTGGCTGAAGAAGTGGGCCAAAAGAATTTGAAGTTATGTACAAGAGGTGCTCAATGTTGGCTCTTTGCCAAGGGTGGGTAACAGTAGACTCTGTAACTTGCTGGTGAAGTAGATAGACGTCTGTAACTTGCTACCTCGGGCATGCCTAGCATGCAACATGGTGGTAGAACAATTCTATGTTGCTCCATAGTGATCTCAGGGTTTTATGTCTTTCTTAGGGAAGGAGGAAGGAAAGTCTCTTGACCATTTAATTCCTAAATGGTGTACTTAATGCCTAACAGTGTACTCTTGAAGATGGGAAGTACTTACCAACTCATTTGTCCTCAGCTTTGGGTCTTAATTTCCAATTTAGAACCTAAGGTAAAATCTCAGTCATTACTCTGTAAATAAGTATATATTTAGATCATTCAGTTGACACTTCATGATCAAAAACAGAGGAGGTTTTTAGTAAGTCTGTGTTCGTGTTGAACAAGATTAATTATCATGGCCTGTGGTAGTTTAAAAAAAATGGCTGAAAATTCTTTGACACTCCTCCTATCAAGAGGTGGCATTTGTGTCCCCTACCTCTGAATCAGGATGGCTCTGTGAGTCACTCATTACCAGAAGAACGCAGTGGAAGTGATATCACATGACTTCTGAGTAAAGGTCAGAAAATGAAGGACAGGTTCCAGCTCCTGAGCTGCAACACCACTTTTGGATCTCAGAGCTACCATGTAAGAAGTCTGACTACCTAGGGTCCCATGCTATGATAAGCCAGGCTGCATGGAGAGGCCATACATCTTAGGTACTTCAGTCAATGGCTCCAGCTGATGTCTCAGGAAACAGTCAGCATCAACTGAAAGAGTGAAGATGCCTCCAAACAACTCCAGCCCCCAGCTGCCAAGTTGTTTCCAGCCATTACGTCTCTGCAGCTGAGACCCCAGATATTGTGTAGAAAAGGCAAGCCATTCCCCCTATGCTCAGTCTGAATTCCAAACCCACAGAATCCATAAGCATAATCAAATGTTTGTTTAAGCAGCTAAGTTTTGAGAGAATCTTAATATGTCAAATGAAGGCCAAATGACTTCACAGCATGTTGTATAGATGAAAGACGCACTATTGTCTGATCAGCGAAGAGAAGTGAAAGATTTGAGTCATTGCAGAACACAAGGCATTTTGGCATGTTGAACTCCTTAATGATTTATGAACTTAATCATGTTTTCATGAATTTATTTCAACAAAAATCATCCTTCAGATTAACAGTAATTTGAATTTTAGAGTTCTTGTGGTTTACACTTATTACATAAATTAATTTTGGTTCTTTAGTTGTATAAAAATTATAAGCAAAGGAGTTTATATATAACTAGATAAAATTGATATGTATTTTATGTATCAATTATAATAAATTATAATGGATAATTTTAATAAAACAATTTAGTGAATATTTAAATAATAATTTATATTATTTAAATAATATATCAATAATATATTAACTTTAATGAAAATAATTTGTCAACCATGAAAAAGTCTTCTCCAAATAGTTTCTTTAAAAGGCTTCATATCTCACACCGACGTTAATTGTCAGAAGATGGAAACAACCTAAATGTCCATCAGCAGATGAATGGATAAACAAAATGTGATACATGCACACAAATAGAATATTGGTCAGCCATAAAAAGGAATGAAATTATGATATAGGTGACAACATGGATGATCCTTGAAGACATCATGCTAGTGAAATAAATCAGACACAAAAGAACAAAGATTATATGATCTCATTGATATGAAATAATTAGAATAAGTACAGTCATAGCATTAGGAACTAGAATACAGGTTGCCTGGGGCCAGGGTGGGATAGGGAATAGGACATTAATGTATAACTGGTGCAGAATTGCTATTTGGGGTAATGATCTTGGTAATGGATGGCAGTGAAAGTAGCACAACACTGTGCATGTGACTGACATCACTGAATTATATATTTGAATGTAACTAAAAGGGGAAGTTTTATGGTGCATATATGTTATTAGAATGAAAATTAAAATAACCATATGATTGCACAAAATAAACTGTAAACCCTACTGTAAACTATGGACTATAGTAAATTAGTACAGTTATAATACTATTCTTTCATCAATCGAAACAGTTATCACAATAAGGCAAAGTGTTAATAATGGAGGAAGGGGACTCTATTTTCTGTATGATATGTCTGTAAACCTACAACTTCTATAACAAAACAATTATCTTAGAAAAGGGCACATTTATTAATCAGGTTTGAGAAATGCTTTATACCGTCAACAGCTACCCTCTGCTTGAAAACCCACCAAAGTTATCCTATTGCCTTTGAATGAAGTCCAAGCCCCTCTCTAGAAAATACAAGGTCCTTCACAATCTACCCCAAAATTGTCTTGGTTTCTTCCTTCCCTTTATTGACTTGTATTATGCTCTAGCCACTGCAAACTTCTCCCCCTTCTTCTCAGGAACACTTACTCCTCCTTAAAGACCCAGTTCAAGCACCATTTCCCTTGAAGTTTTCCTGGACTTCCCATAGTTCCCTCTTCTCTCTACTCCCACTATCAGTCAGGACCTGGCAAGAAACAGACCTTATAATCAATGGGTAATTTGAAGACATTTACCTGAGAGAAGCTGTGACTTTTGATCAACAGATAGAGGAAACCCACTGTGGAAGGAGCAGGGGACTGAATATCCTGACCTCATACTACTTCTTCCCTCTAATCTGCTGCCTGGAGTACGCATTGAACAAACCAAACCAGATGCCAAAACACTGATACAGTCCGTTCAGATCAACCTCACTAGAAGAAAGAATGAGGTGGATGTGATGGTTAATTTCATGGTGGACATAATAGATTCATGTGACTAGGGTATGGTGTCCAATTGTTCAAGCAAGTATTGGACTCGTTGTTGCTATGAGGGTATTTCGCAGATGGATTTACATAATTAGTCAGTTGATTGCAACTATAGCCGATTGCATCTCTAATCAAAAAGGAGATTGCCCTCAGCAATGAGGAGTCTCTTCATCTGATCAGTTGGAGATCTTAAAGCCAGAGCTGAGGATTGCAGAAGTCAGAAAGAAGAATTTCTGTCTCTCCTTCCACCAGCAGTTCCTCCCGGGGATGCAACTTCACCTTCTTCGGAGTTTCCAGTTTGCAGCCTACCCTACAGAGTTTGTGTGTGCCAACTTTCAAAATCTTTTTTCCAAACTTCAAGCTTGTGGCAAGCCCAACAGAATTTGGATTTGCCGATCCCCACAACTACGTGAGCCAACTATTATAATAAATCTCTTTAAATATATATATATTCTGTATATTTCAATATATAATGTATGATATATATAGTTTCTCTGGGGAACCCTGACTAATGCATGAAGTGGGGAGAACAGATATTGGAGTGGGGGAAAAGGAGAAAACAGAATATATGCTGGCTTTTTATTTATACTTTAATGACACTGTGTTGCTATGATCTATTTTCATAACTGCTTTACAATTGCCATCATTATTTCCATACTTTCTGCAATTGGCAAAGGTTTTGGATCAGAGTGGTCTCTTATTAAGTATCTATTGAATTAATCATTTAAGAAGGAATGACATGAGACGAATCACCAAAAGCACAAGCAGTGCCACTTGAATGTTTCTCAATTTACATTTTTGAAACCTTTCTCAATAGTTGTTTTATTTTTTCTTTTGGAATCCAATCATTTTCTCCCTATAATATAATCTTGTGATTTTTCCTAAGAAAAACAGCTATTTGTATCGTATTGTTGGTTTGATTGATGTTTTGAGTGCCATTTTAGTTGTGTAGGCCTGTTAAGATTGAGATTACATTTTATAACAAAGCTTGTTTAATGGGGTTGGTTCTGTTTTTCTGTATGTGATTGTGGCACAATTTAATTTATAAAATAGAACAATTTGATGGCACATGGTTTAAGATTTTCACTTCATTTTTGTACTGATTCCTAAATTCCTTTATACTATTTGTATGGAATATGTCAATCAAATTTATCTGTATAAGAGATTAATAAAGGGATGTTACATTATAAGCCTTCCAGTTTCCTTGAATGATTTTTAGTATTCTGTAACACTTTTTTGTAATTAAGATTTAAATACCCAATCCCCCAAGACTTGCCATACAGAGAGCTGTCAATCAAGGAATTGGCAGGCTCTATGAACCACATGATGAAGTCTTTTTCCCTACTCTCTGATGCCTTCAAGACCAGCTTTTGTGAGCTGATCCTTCATTTCACATGTCTTAGAACTCACTCACACTTCTTATGCTTGGAAATGTAACACACAAAGTGACAACGTAATCCACAGCTAATAAGTTAGCGGCTATAAAAATGAACATCCACATTAACTTGCCAAGCATGGAGGATGGAGGTGTTACACTGTACTTGTGTATATATGTCTGCCAGGGCAATAGTACATATGCCTTTGGAGATGCTTCTAAGTTATTCAGAGAAGCCGACAATAATTTGTGAACTTTGTTGTCAGGATCCAGTTTCATTTAAGAGCCAAACCAACAGCATCAAAACATTTGGCCATGATCAGCCACAATCCAGCCGGCAAAGAAAATATGCAAAACTGGCCCTTGGGTTGTGAATTTTGTGAATACAAGACTATCTTAGAACACTCTGTTCTGTCCCAGTTTAGGGTATATTCTTTCATTGGAAAAAATAATGGCAATGGAGTTCTTAGATCTTTTTCTGCACATGTCTTAACTCATTACAAAGTAAGATAAAAGCAAATCTCTATCGTGTAGAGAAAATATTTAACCCAAAATTTATATCAGTAGTTACCAAGTATAAAAATATCTCTCTAATATGTTTATTTATTTGCATTTAGAATTTTAAAACATAAAGGTCTACTCATTCACAGCCAATTAACATTTGACTAATAGGCTATAAAATTTAATTGTGACCCAAAATTGGAACTCCAAACCGTAAAACTGAGCTCTACCCATTGAAATGTAATTTTGAATTTACTTATCCACACAGTAGTCATTTGACATACAATAGTTTAAACATTTATAAACTCTTGATACGTGTATATTCTTTAAATGTATTATGTTTATTAATACTGTTTTTTAATGAATATTAGTTCCCTTACCCTCATCTCCTCAATATGCTTTTTAAAAAATGTGTAAGTTTGTGATCACATATGTGGAGGAGCATCTTGAGTCCACTTATAAGGTGAGCAGAGACTTAAGTGGAAGCAGAGCTGTGTGAACACCTGTTCAAAGGTAGGTGCTCTACCCAAAGCACTATTGTGTGTCTGTCTGTCTGTATTCATTCATTTAGCAACCACCCATTCAGTGTCTATCTGAGCTAGGTACTGTGTTAGACACTGGGAAGACAATGATGAAAGAAACTCTGCCTTTATGGAGCTTGCAAAGCACAGAAGACTACAGAAAAGCAAAACCATAATAACAGTATGGTCAGTACTTCATGGGGAGGAGATGCTGGGGAATGCAGACTATCAGGGTCTGGAAAGCTACTTGTAGGAAGCAGCATCCAAGCCCAGACCTTATGAACAAACAGGGATTATCCAGTTGTAGGAAATGGGAAATGTGGTTGGGAAGAGGGCTCCTGAATGAGCAAAAGCTTGGAACTGAAGGATAGGGCTGCATTGGGAAGACATTGGGGAATATTACAAATAAAATTTATAGACATGCTTCCAAGGGATAGGAAGCAATAGGATGGCACATGCATTTGACGACTCTCTGTCTGAGCAGAGAGTAGAGCACTGGTAGAGAGCAGGGGATAAAGTGGACAAGAAGGCTGAAGGAGTCGGGAGGCCAGCTGAGAGAGGTAGTGGGGTCTGCCCTGTGGAGGGACACTGGGGACTGGGAAGTGGGCAGTGGCAGTGAATCTGGGAACTGGATGTGAGGGAGGGACAGCACATTGTGGGCTGTCAATGAACGTTAGCTAAGTCTCTCAGGAATATTTAGAGGAAACTACTTAAATAATTAATACTACTTAATAATTAAGGTCAAATCCCAACACAGAGCACTCCCTGGGGAAATGGCTATCCACAAACATTCCCTTGCTGATGAAAATGACCACTTCTCATGAACCCTAGAGTAGAATTCTTCCTCTGAAAATCTTAAACTGCAGTGTCCAGAGAAAAATCCCAAGAAATGATGTAATGAAATGCTAAGCCTTTTAAGATGTTTATTTTGGGGGTGGGGTGGTCTTAATCTGACTTCCTAAGATTGATAGAGGACGGAATCCATTCTTTTCTCTCTGGTCAAGATGTGTCATTCTACAATTTGGTATTTCTCGCTTTCCACCGAATAATATTTACTACATGATTACCCTGACTGTTAGTCTTCCTCTCCTGCTTATGCTACACCATGCCATTAGCTACTCATTAGATTCTTTATTAAGATCACCTGGCAAGTACACACAAATTGAAGAGAATTAACTCTTTGACTAGTTTGGAATAATGAATTATCACTGTACCTAGATCCAGAAAAAAAGAAAGGGAAGAGTTACTTTTAGACGTTGGCCAGAAACTTTTCCAACTCAAAAATGTTTTGTATGTTTCTTGGAATTCCAGTGATAACAGTCTAATAAAAATATAATCAATCATATGTAATTTATTTTATGTGTTAGCCCTGTTTATTCATGTGCAGGGTGATTTCAAATATTTAAAGCATTTACTGTTGACTATATAATCCTAGTGAAGAGGAAGTAAACTTTATTAACCTCAACACAATTCCACTTAAACTCAAAGAACATTATAAAGAGTTGTTTCTTAAAATGTTATTCATATAGGGGTTTATTGCAAACTAATGTATTTTTTATAACTTTAAGGCTCATATTTAATTACTTGGGACAAAAATAACATTGTATTTTCTTTCATCGCTTACTGTTTTATTATGCTATAAATATGTTCTTACTGGGCAGCTGCATTTAAACAATTTTGAACTCATCTTTTTAAGTATACTAAGCTGCTATTCCAATATTTAATATTTGACATAATATAGAAATATAGAATGTACTGATTTATGAAGAAGCCTTAGACATATTAGGTTGTGCTATATGAAACCATCACTTTTGGTCAAAATATCTGCAACTTCATGTGGTTCAAATCTAACATTTAGGTACATGTTTTCTTACCCTTTTCCATTATCAAGAGGGATTATCTGTAGTCACCTAATCATTAAGTGAAATGTCTAAAGGAAGTGGCATCTATTTTGCAACCATCCTATTAACACTAGATAGAAGTAGTTCATCCTTTAGTAAGAAATAAACTCCCACAAGGGTGACTAAGTAAATGAAAGACCCAGAAATCTAGTTCTGTTTATGATTTTGCTAAGATAACAAAGGCTAATTTGTTTTATAGTAAATTCTGTTTGAGTAAAACATGGAAGGGCAATTGCCAAACACAAATGGCCTATTTACTACTCAAGCAGTACCTTTGAAAACAATAGGGAAGAGAATGCTACTGAAAATTGTCCATTAGCACGGTCTTGGGTACAATAGAGGTAAAGGCTGAGGATCTTCTGGGAAGATCCAGGCACTTTAATCTGAGAACCTGTTTTGACCAGATGGATTATTTCTTTTTCCCCACTAACTTCACTCCCATGAAAGTGAGAACTCCCTGCAGGTTCCTTTCTGAAACCAGCTGTAGGTCTTGGAGAAGAGAGTGGGACCTCAGAGGCAGAGGTACAGTCATGTTGGACCCGTGAGCTTCTGAGATTCAGGAGAGAAGCTAGATCTGTTGAGGACAGGGGGCTCAATGGGACTGCAGGTATGGAGGGCTCTGTAGGATTGAGGAATCCCCAGAGCTGATGGTTGCCATTTTAGCAGCATCCCACAAATTCTATGAAAGGCATTGGATGGAAAATTTTACCATTCATATCTTTGGGGAATTATATTTCTATGAAACTCTACACCTGTCTAGCAATAGAAATGACTTGACTCTCTGGAATTGATCATCCCTTTGCACATCTTTAGTTCCTAAAAACTCTAGGAAAGGGTGGGCCACGGTGGCTCAGCAGGCAAGAACGCTTGCCTGCCATGCCAGAGGACCTGGGTTCGATTCCCGGTACCTGCCCATGTAAAAAAAAATTAAAAAAAAAAATTAATAAAAAAAAAAAACCTCTAGGAAAGAAAAAGAAAGTTTATAAATACAAATTAGAAGAGATGGTCCCTATTCATAAAGTGCTTGCATTCTTGTTGGGCAGAAAAGATGAATATGAAAGAATAAGAGAATATATTTCTTATACAATTCCCCTCCTCCCTCATGATATTACTTACTACTATATGTATATATAAAATACATATATATATATATATATATATATATATATATATATATATATATATATATATATTTGCATGGGCAGGCACCGGCAATCAAACCCGGTTCTCCGGCATGGCAGGCAAGAATCCTGCCTGCTGAGCCACCATCACACCGTCCTATAATACATTTTTATAGCACTTCCTTTCCCAATAGCCCAAACATGGGCTATAGAACAAACTGTTGAATAACATAATTCTCACAATCCCCTTTTAGCAAGAGAGTCTAGTTCAGACACTACATTCTAATCACAAACTCTTCTCAGTTTGGGGAATCAATGTTTTTCCTCTGGTGGGGCAATAACTCAAAAATCTCAGCAGGAAAATTAAGAAACTAATGTTCATGAAAGCTAATTCTAATGATAATTTCCATTCATTTGAGTCTACCACGTGCCCTTTAGCAAGTATTTTAAGCATTTTATATACCTCTTTAATCTTTACAAACCTGCTTGCAAAGTGTTGCTCAAAAATCATTGAGCCTGACTAAGCAATTTTCTAAAGTCACCCAGCAGGAGAGCCCCCACCCCAGCCCACACTCTATCTTCTACACCAACCTGCAACTCAAATGTTAGCTACAAGATAAGCTGGAGATTAGACCCTGAGAATTGCTTTTCTTGTTTCTTTGCATGACCACTAAAGTCTGGCCCACCCCACCCAAACCAACCCAACCCAACCCAACATTTTCAAAGCTTCTAGAGAAATTTTGCAATGTATTTTTTAAAAATCTACTGAGATTCTTAAGCTCTCATTAAAAAAGAAAAGTGCAAAAATACATCTCGCACCTAGAATCATTACTTGTGTCCCTCCCTCCCCTCTACTGGGTCACATGGAACTGAGGATACTCTGAAAATGTTTTGCTGACACTCAGGCATTAGTTGTAAACAATGCTGTCTTTTCCCTACTAAAATAGTCCTCTTTCCCCTGTCTCAGCTCCTCTAAGGGCAGTCGAAGCCACTGTACATTCCTCTCCTTATGAGGCTGGTAAACATCTGTCCTTCTTCCGTTGGAACCCATTCAGGTCATTCAGGGCACTTGGACATTGACCCACAGTCTTTTCCTCTCCAAACTTTATTGCAATTATTTTTTATGTTTTGGGTCGGATTTTTCAACACTTTAACCATTTTTATGCCTCTAGTTATCATCCTCCTAATTCTCCATGTTGTGTAATATTCCTTTGAATTATCTTTCTCTAAAGGACTCATTTATTCAGCCCTCCACCCACATACCACATGAGGTGGGACGTTCTCCTCCCTGTTTTTCAGAGGTATGAATTGTTTGGCTCTGGGGTAGCTCTGTTTTTCCAGCTGTCAAGCAGCAGCTGACCAGATATTTTTTTCTACACACTGAAAATTGGCATGCTTGAGCAAAAGTGTGGTAGGGTGGATGCAAGGTCTTGAAAGAACACAAAAGCAAATGGATCTTGGAATTCACAGAGACAATGAATCTATGGCAGAGATTCAGAATCTACAATTTTTAAAAAATTGACTAAAACCCAGTCCCTTCCCATCATGAGGGAAAAACACAAATGAGTCAGAATTTATTCATTCTATTCATTGGGTGGATCTGTAAATAATTAATGAGAAGCTGCTACATGCCAAACATGATTCTAGGTGTTGGAACTACAACAGTGAACAGCAGAGACAAAATTCTTGGAGATTACTGGATATAAAAAATGCATAGTAGATAACTGTATGTGCTCTGGAGTCAGAATCTGCATTCAAATGCTGGTTGTATAATATGGGAAGGGTGTATTTACTGCTCTGTGCCTCAGTTCCCTCATCTGAAAAGTAGGGGTGATTACAATAACTGCTGCAGAAGGATTAAATGAGCTAATACAGGTGAGGAGCTTGGAAGAATGCCAAGGATATAGCGTGGGGCCCATAAATCTTAGCTGTTAATGCTGTTAGGGAAGTCAAAGACAGCTGTTAAGTTGGCATCGCCCAGACCTCGCTGGGCCCCACTTCCTTCTCTGGGGAAGTCACACACATACACACACCCACACCAGGTGGCCATGCTCCTGACCACCTCCTTTTCTGGTGTGTGCTGTTCCACAACCTGGGGTTGATGTTAGGTCTAAAGAAAAACCCTGGCCAGACCTTAAACCAGAACCTGGAACAAGCTATCCCAGATGCTCATCAGAACAGGAATTCTTATTGGTGGGCCCCTCTGCCCTAAGGTGGATAAAAAAACCACACTCACATAGATTTTGCTCTTTTCCAACATGCTTCAGAAGCAAAAGGGAGAGTCATGCTTAGAAGTGGGGCAAGTATAGCTGCCATTGACCAACCCAGACTCAGAGGTGCTGGCCACCCCGGGAGACCAGCCATGATGGGACTTCTTGTTCACCTCTCCTGGACTCTTTTTGCTCTGTGAGTGACAAAGAAATTCCTTCTCTGAACTCTTGATATGGTGCAAGTGATAAAGGGATCATTTGGTTAATGTTTCCAATTGTGCTCTGAACCTATGTCCCCATGACGCACAGTTGTAGCAACCCTCTCCACAAATACTTTATATAATTATATCACAGATTGATGAATGCTGTGTTAAAAAGAGAGTGCAAACTTAGAGAAATGCAAATCAAGACCAGACTTCACATCTACTAGGATGTCTAATTTTAGAAAATCAGAAAATAACAAGTGTTGATGAGGATGTGGAGAAATAGGAACCCTTCCTTGCTCATGGGAATGTAAAATGGTGCTGCTGTGGAACACAGTTTGGTTGTTCCTCAAAAAGTTGAACAGAGAATTACCGTTTGACCTGAAAGTCCCACTCTTTGGTAGATACCCAAGTGAACTGAAACAGGGACTCAAACAGATATTTGAAACTGACATTCATAGCAGCATTATTCATAATAGGCATAAGGTGGAAATAACCCCAGTATCCATCAACAGATGAATGGATAAACAAAACGCAGTGTATCCATACAATTGAATATTATTCTGCCATAAAAAGGAATGAAGTTCTGCTACATGCGATAGCATAGGTGGACTGTGAGAACATTATGCTAAGTGAAATGTCAGACACAAAAGAACAAATATTGTATGATTCCACTTACATGAAAAATCTAGGATAAGCAAATTCATAGAGACACAAAGAAGAATAGAGGTTGCCAGGGGCTGGAGTGAGGGAAGGAGTGGGGAGTTGTTGCTTAATGGATATAGAGTGTCCATTTGGGGTGATGGAAAAGTTCTGATAATAGATTGTGATGATGGTAGCATAACATTGTAAACATAACCAATGCCACTGAATTGTACTAGTTAATAATTGGTTGCAATGACAAATTTTATGTTAGATATGTGGTACTACAATGAAAGAAAGATAGAACGAGAAAGAAAGAGAGAGAGAGGAAGAAAGAAAGAGAGAGAGAGAGAGAGAGAGAGAGAGAGAGAGAGAGAAGGAAGGAAGGAAGGAAGGAAGGAAGGAAGGAGAGAGAGAGAGAGAGAGAGAGAGAGAGAGAGAGAGAGAGAGAGAGAGAGAGAGAGGAAGAAAGAAAGAGAGAGAGAGAGAGAGAGAGAGAGAGAGAGAGAGAGAGAGAGAGAGAAAGAAAGAAAGAAAGAAAGAAAGAAAGAAAGAAAGAAAGAAAGAAAGAAAGAAAGAAAGAAAGAAAGAAAGAGAAAGAAAGCAGGAAAGGAAAAGGCTCTCTGGGGACCTAGAGGCAAAGTACCTTCCTCAGACAGGTGGTGGGCAAGGCTTCATGGAGGAGATGGCACTGGAGTCCTGAAGGATGACTGAAATTTAGCCAGATGAACAACAAGGGGAATTCCAGGCAGAGAGAGCACTACAACGATTCAGAAGCAAAAGGGAGAGTCACGCTTAGAAAGGCAAGTAGATTATGGTAGGTGGTGGGAGGTTGGGCAGGAGAGGTGAGAAGAAGGTTAAGCAGAGACCAGACATTTAAAAAATATATATCTTTATTATGAAATCTTCACACAAATACAGTCCATACATGGTGTACAATCAATGGCTCATAATATCATCACATAGTTGTGTATTCATCACCATGATCATTTTAGAACATTTGCATCACTCCAGAAAAAGAAATAAAAAGAAAAAAACTTACACATCCCATGCACCTTATCCCTCCCTCTCATTGACCACCAGTATTTTAATCTACTCATTTTTTTTACCATTTATCCACCCCCATTATTTATTTATTTTTTATCCTCATTTTTTTAGCCATCTGTCCATATCCTGGATAAAAGGAGCACCAGACAAAAGGTTTTCACAATCACATGGTCGCATTGTAAAAGTTCTATCTTTATACAGTCATCTTCAAGAATCAAGGCTATTGGAACACAGCTCTACAGTTTCAGATACTTCCCTCCAGCCACTCCAAAACACCATAAACTAAAAAGGGGTATCTATATAATTCATAAGAATAACCTCCAGGATAATCTCTCAACTGTTCGAAATCTCTCAGCCACTGAAACTTTATTTTGTGTCATTTCTCTCTTCCCCCTTTTGGTCAAGAAATCTTTCTCAGGCCCATGATGCTGAGTCCCGGCTCATCCCTGGGAGTCAGATCCCACGTTGCCAGGGAGATTTACACCCTAGGAGATTCATATCACATGGGCGGGGAGGGCAGTGAGATCACCTGCCGAGTTGGCTTAGAGAGAGAGGCCACATCTGAGCAACCAAAGAGGTTCTCTTGGAGTGACTCTTCGAGATAATTATAAATAGGCTTAGCCAATCCTTTGTAGCAATAAGTTTCGTAGGGACAAACCCCAAGATCAAGGGCTCAGCATATTGAATTTGGTTGTCCCCACTGCTTGCGAGAATATTAGGGACTCCCCAGATGGGGAAGTTGAATATTTTCTCCTTTCTCCCCAGCTCCCCAAGGGGACTTTGCAAATACTTTTTTATTCTTTGCTCAAATTACTCTGGAATATGTCAGGGCATCACCCTATCCTGGACTAACCACCAGGCTCTCATGCCCGTAATTATGGTGTTCAAATAAACTGATCATCCAAGTTAGATTAGGTAATGTGTTACCCAAATATAAATTTTGCACCAACTAAACATCCCTTCCTTTGGTCTCACCCAGATGTTGAAGTTTTAAAATATGGACCACGTCAACCTTTGCCCTGTCCTCTGATTTACCTTTCCAAATCAGCTTCATTCATATCTCTAGTTGAAATCTGATCACTGTCTCAACTCTTTTACAGGTTGCTGTGTGGTGCAGACCAGACATTTTAAGGATTTTAGACCTTTTCTTGCAGTAGAGGAAATACCTAATTCAAAGCAGGAAAGTAATAGAAACTGCACTGAAGTGAAATTACAAGAAGAGAGGTCAGTAAGAAGAGATGGCCCAGCGGTCTGCACCAGAAGGAAAGTCTGCACCCAGGTGGAGGAGCGAGCATAGAGGGCTGCAGACAAATAAGAGACATTAAAGAGATCAGTGTGTGGAGCACAGACAGGGTGCGCCTCCAGGGACTCCTGCATTCCGGCTTGGGCAAGGTGGCCAGTGACACCTCTCCCTAACAAGGGGCAGGATGGAAACCAGTCAAATTTGCAGGGAATAGTGCTAGTAATGATTAATTCACCCTTGGCTAAAATGCAATCGACAGGCCTCTGAGTCATCCAAAGACCTCCAGGCTCAGAATCCCAAAGAGGAATCCTGCCAAAGATACTGGGGAAACCATCAGTATATAAATAAATTGGAAGATACAGGAGTAGCTGAGATTGCTCAGTTATTATCTCATTAAATCTCAACAACTGTGTAAAATAGGTTAAAAAGAAAAAAAGAACTAAGGGCATATAATAATTGGATGGCAGACCTGGGCTTGTCTGACTTTAAAGTCCCCGCTCTTTCCCCTTCTCCAGCCTGCCCCCCAGGGGGCGTGGTGAGAGGCTGGAAGCAGTTGTCTGTATTCACTGCTTTAGGACGTGCTGAGTTTACTCCAGCCCGACACTGCTGCAGTTTCTGACTGTGACAGTCAAAGTAGGCTAAGAGAAAGGGAAAGGCCAGACCCCAAAAGTCCTGATAAATGCATATGTCAATCCCTTCCACCTCCACTCAAGTCTGTTGTTTGTCAGAACAGGCGAGATCTGTTAGTTTAGAAACAGCGGTGAGGTTAGGCCCTTGCCCGAGGAGACTTCTTTGAAGAGAAAATTATAGACCTGAATGCTCTGGCACAGACGAGCTCTGAAAACCAGACGGCAAGATCTGGAAGGGAAACTGAGGGAAGGGCACCTACGGGGAAGGAGCCAGGAGAACCCCTACACTCTAATATCAGATCTCAGTCAAGGGATTAATGTGACTTTCGGACAATTCTAATTTTCTCCCTCAATCCTGACTAAAAAATGTTTTATAAAGGGCCAGTAAGACCTAATCATCCCTGAGTAACTAATATTGGTCTTGAATTGATTAGCAACTGGTTTCTAAAATTCCCAGTGATATGCCAGCTTCTTCACTGTGGCGCTCCCAGTATAGTGCCTGGCATGGCAGCCTCTTAACCATTATGAAACAAAGTAAAGCTAAATGTAAATTAATATGTAAAATCAAAATACTAAAATTGTCTCCAAATGTATCTCATACGTTATAATGGATGTAGCATATTGAAAATTTTTCGTCTTCCTTTAATAGAAACCAGAGCCCTCAGTTGTCCATTTAGGAGTCTCTGACTTCTTATTGTAGTCGTTTTTTCTCAATATCCATGACTACCATCTAGCTCCTAGGCAAAAGAAACTGGGTCATTTTGATGACTTGCTGATAGAATGAGACAGCATTGTTACTCATAACTACAATTTGGAATCAGTCTATTTTAGAATCCATCTTTAAATCAAATTCATAATCTGTCTTTCAGCTTCTTCTAGAGTCCTTTTCAGTTTATCTGCCAACATCTATCTATGCGATAGAAACATGTATCTGGCTGTGACAGAAAGTCGTAAGTATAAAGAGACAAATGGTTCTAATGAAATTCTCGAGTAGTCATTTGTGTTCTGATGCTTTTTCTGGGCCTCATCAAGTCAGAGTTAATATATAAGCATTCAACAAGCTCAGTAATAGCTTCTTTTTATATATAAGAGTCCTTACGTATGAGACTTCCAAGACAAAGTGGTCTGGAAACTCCTCTCTGATGCCATATTTCAGTTGGATTAAAGGATGAAAATGAACGACCCATGAAAGGGGTAGATGGAAGAGCATCCTAGTAAAAAGGAATAGCATGTACAAAAAAAAAATCATAAGAAGTGGCCAAGGTGGTCTTAACTTCCCTTATACTTGACTAAACTTTAGACAGGCTCTTCCCTGACTTCAGGTCTCTGGCTCCCTCTCACCCCAGCCCTTTCTAGGTAGCTCCTTTTCCCCCTCTTCCTCTCTCTAGGTCCCCTACTAGTTTCAGGTGGTCTAATCACAGCAAAAGAAAACATTTTGACCAAATGACCCTAGTTGCAAACTCAGCAAATCTCTCATCCATCCCAGTAACCAATCCCCCCTTAACATCCTCCAGAACTTTCCCTCTAGCCCACATCAGCTTTTAAAAATCCTGCTGTCCTTAGTCTAAAGAGCGTTGAGTTCTAGTCTCTCTTCCCTGCCGAGGTATTCCTTCGGTAAATTCATCCTTGCCTGTTTAATGTTTGATAAGAACAATAGTTAAAAAAAAAAAAAAGCCAGTGAGTTCTAGTCCACGAGAATAGCATGTGAAAGATCATGAAAAAGAGCACGAGTTTGGATAAGTGTAGCGAACGAGAAAGGCGTGAGGTTGGAAAGATGAGTAGTCATGATGAGAACTACAACTTAAAGCCTTTAAATTGTTTTAAGCAATGGGGGAAAAAGAGAAAGAGAGAGTATAGTTGATCCTTCCTTAGCAAATTAGATAGCCCTTTTTGTTTGGGGTCTGCCTTCAGGCCTATTCTACTGATCTTTGCTTTTTCTTTCCCTAAACTATAGCGACCGTGGCCCAGCCCCACCTCTCCACCCAAACTCCGCCCCCTGCTGCATCAACACGCATCACCAGCGGCACAGACCACCCGCGCAGCTTGTCAGGCACAAAGAAGGCTATGGCATCAGAGTACAATCACCTTGTGAGAATCAGGCTCAAAGGATCTTAAACACATTTGCTCATAAAGTCATGTAATTATTTCTTAGGTCAGGGGCTAATATAAGAAAATTTTTCCAAAAAAAAAAAAACCCGCAGAATACCCAAAAGACACAACTGAAAGAGTAGCACAAAAGCCTTCCCACGCTTTGACGGGTATTCTGGTCCCAACAAGTAGGAAAAGACCTTAATTAAGTACTGAGTATAACAATAACTCCTTATTTGGTATGACTGATAATTGGGGCAAGGAAAACACTCATGAGCACAGCCAGAAAACAGTTTTTAATAGACTTATGTGGTAAAAAGTATAAATTAATGTGATTTACACACTTTTACAACAAAATCTACAGAGAGGCTTCTGACCAATTCGTTTTGCAATATTGAGAGTTTGCTGACTCTCAAATCCGCCAGTTTCTCCTTCTTATCTAGCCAACATAGATTGTTGCTAGATTTTTATATTTAAAATCAAACTCTCGGGCGGGCCGCGATGGCTCAGCAGGCAGAGTTCTCACCTGCCATGCTGGAGACCCGAGTTTGATTTCCGGTGTTGCCCATGGCAAAAAATAAATAAATAAATAAATAAGAAATTAAAAAATAATTAAAATTCAACTCTCATTAAGTTTCTTTCCCTGCAAGAACTTTCAGGGGCTCCCTAGTGTATAATAAATGTTGAATTTAAGACTCTCAAAATATGTGACTAACCGCTGTTTCCCAATACCTTCTATGTTATGCTATATTCTGATGAAACTAAGATAACAGATATTCCCTAAAGATCCTCTGGCTTTCATACTCAAGTTTTGCATGTATGTTATCCCTTGGGTCTGAAATTTCTCCTTTCCAAAAGTCAGACTGCATAAGATTATCTAGTTATCATTTATCATCTCGGCACCTGTTGACAGAAATGACTTTCATCATTGCCAGATGGGAGAGTCAGAAAATAGAAGCTCAATATTGAAGGTAATCTAGAAAAGTCAAAAGGTGAGTTTTGATCTTGAGTCCAAAGGAGGTGGAGGTGTGGGGTGTGGCCCTCAGGCAGTAGGAATTCATTCCCAGCATAGGTGGGGCAGAGTTCCTTGATTAGGTTGAGGGCAGGTGTTCACAGCAGAGAAGAACCGAGACATACCTTTGCACTGCCTTTCCTCATTCTGCATTGCTCACGGTGAGGATTAAAATCTGTTTCAGCTCCCACATCGCTCCCCTCCCCCACCTCCAGTGGCATCTTCTCTTTCCCCCATCTCTTCACATGCGCTCTCCCATTTCTTCCAGGGTCCCAGGTCCAGCCCACAAAAACACAGAGAAAGGATTTGATGGCATGAACTTCTTTTTTCATTTTATGTAATTTTTTTTATTTATTTAACCAACAGTTAGTGACTATTGATGTGTTCCAGTCACTTTGCTAGGCAACTGGAGAGAGACGGATGGAAGAGAAAGATGCAGGAATAAATGAAATTTTTCTAATCTTTGTAAAGAGATAAGTTTAGCAAATAATAAGTACTAGAAAGAGACAAGTACTGCTCTTTATCTGCGTTGTGCTACAATATGGCAGTGGCTGCATCCTTTCAGGGTCACAGTACACTCTAGATAACCCCAGCTCTAAGACTTCAGTTCTCAAAAGTGACTATTACTATAAATAGCTACAGGGCCAAGGTGGTAATCAGAGTGTTTAACCTGGAGTGGTTGTGGCTCATTTATCATGAGGTCCTTAAGAATGAAGTAGATGGTCAGAGTTAAATATATGACTTGATTTAAGGCATCAGAAAAATTCTAGGTCTGGAGGGTAGAAACCTCATTTAAGCTATGTTAGGTATTTATGGTCTCTCACCAAGTTACCAGATTCAAACTGGTTCATAAACCCAGAATACCTTGTTTGTAAAGAAGACCAGGACCCTTGTAAAGGAGGAAACACCCTGCAATTCTACCATGAGTACATATTTTAAATTTTCTCCCAAGCCTTCCCCAGAGAACATGCAACCTACAGCTAAGTTTGAAAATGCCCTGTGAGAGGGATATATCTAGACCTTCCAGGAGTTATTCAATACCTGCCCTGAATTTATGTTAATTCCTATGAGTTACAACACCACTGTTAGCCAGTGATATATTCATTTTCTATGTGGTTATAACAAATGACCACTAATTTGGTGGCTTAAAACAACACAAATATATTATTTTACAGTTCTGGAGATCTGAAGTCTGAAATGGGTCCTACTGGGGTAAAATTAAAGTGTTGGCAGCTTTGGGTTTCTTCTGGGGACTCTAGGGGACAATCCATTTCCTTGCTTTTTTTCAACTTCTAGAGACTGCTTTCATGACCCCTTCCTCAGATTTTCAAAGCCATCATCTCCCTCTCTGTTTCTCCACCCCGCCCCCGCCCCTTTTCTCCTCTCTTTCCACTGCTTTTATCATCACACCTCTTTCTCTGACTCTTCTGCCTCTCTTTGACTTATAAGAATGTCATTCAGGGTGGGCCATGGTGGCTCAGCAGGCAAGAACGCTTGCCTGCCATGTCCAAGGACCCGGGTTCGATTCCCGGTGCCTGCCCACGTAAAAAAAAAAAATAATAAAAAAATAAGAAGAAGAATGTCATTAAATTGATTAAATTGGGCCCACCCAGAGAGTCCAGAGAAATCTCCCCACCTCAAGATCCTCAATTTAATCACATCTGCAAAGTCCCCTTGCCATGTAAGACAACCTATTCACAGGTTTGGGGAATTGGGGCATAGCTAGCTTTGGGGGCCATTATTCTGCCTACCACAGATTGTCAGGGTATGGGTATGGAGTCAGATTTTAAATGAACCCTTTGGTCAAGTTCACCTCACACTGAACTCATTCTCTGGTTATATTTTCCGTTTCTGAGTGTTCAAATAGATATGCATATGAATTGGAAGACCTCTACATTTATTCTCCAACCTATGGGGAAAGAATTATAATGATAGGAAAGGCCAAGTGGAAACTCCTGGAACTGTCCCTCTACCCGCCAAAAAAAGAAAACCTAAAATAACACTGCGTCCCTATGGTAATTGCAGAGATTAGTGCAACTATCTAAAAACCTGCAGGATGCAGCAGGTAAGGACAGTTTCCTTCCCGTATTCAATGACTTTTTTGTTCCCTCTGTGCACAGGCTAGAAGGATCATGGAAAATGATTACAGATCAAGTCATGGTACCAAGCTCAGCTTTCATTTCAGGTACAGTAACTTTACTGGATCAAACAGTACAGCCCCCAGCTCCTGGGACTATTAACTTGGCAAATATATTTTTAAAAAAATTATATCTAGTTAGTAAGGATGATGCAAAGCAGTTTGCCTTAGCCTGGAAGAGGCAGCATTATAGTTTCACCATTTTATTTCAAAGCCATGTCAGCTCTCTTGCTCTTTGTCAGAATATAGTCTCACAGAAACCTTATCTTTTTGATATCCCACAGAACATCACTTTGGGGATATTATACTAATTGAACCTGATGGACAGTAAGTTTCATGGATAATTCAGTAAACAAATGTAGTCACAGGGTAGAGGATAAATCCCATGAACGTTCTGCTAATATTCAAGATATTCAGTGGTCTAGAGCATGTCAGCTTACCCCTCTAAAATACATTTCTAGTCCTGTATGCCCACCAGGAAGAGGAACAATATTTCCAGAACTCTTTGAATTTTGGAGACACCATATAACACAATTGGGTGTGCAGCTCCAACCTATTTACTCTGTCACCTATAAGCTGTTGTTTTTTGGTGGAGTCTGGGGCAAAAAAGGGCTCTGTAGCAGGTCTAGGGTATAGTGCAAGCAGCTCTATCATTTGGATCTTATGACCTATCAGACACCATACTTATTGGAAGTGTCCACAATCACTGGAGGTCATGTATGGAACCTGTGGCAAGCTCCATTAGAAAATCATAGAGGAGACACCTAGGGCTAAAGAGCAAAGCCATGCCATCTTTGCCAATGTATTAGTTATCTATTGCTGCATGATAAACTACTCAAAAGATCAGCAGCTTAAAGCAGCAATGAACAGTTATTATTTTACATTACTTCTGTAAATCAGGAATTTGGGAACAGCTTAGCTGGGTACTCAAGTGCGGTTTCTTATAAAACTGCAGTCAAGGCATCAGCCAGGACCACAGTCACTTGCAGGTTTGACTGAGGAGGATGGGGGCGTGGAGCAGAAAGGAGATCTGCTTTCAGGATGGCTCACTCGTATATCTAGCAAGTTGGTATTAGCCAACTGTGGATAGAAGCCCTCAGTTTCTCACCATAGGGACCACATGTGTGTCCCTATGACATGTCATCCTCATGACACAGTGACTGGCTTTCCCCAGAGCAAGTGATTTAAGAGAGAACAAGGTGAAAGTCACAGTGTATTTTGTGACTTAGCCTTGGATATCAGACCCCATCACTTACGTAGTATTCTATTGGACATATAGGCCAGCCATGATTCAGTGTGGCAGGGAACTGCACAAGGGTACAAATATAAGGAGGTAAGGATCAACTGGGAACCATCTTGGAGGGTGGCTACAACAGCCAGTGACTATTAACTATTTAGTAGTTTTCATCTTGCTACTGGGCCCTGGTAGAAACTGAAAGCATGATCATGGAACTCCAAATAACTATACAACCTGTGCTACCAAACATGAACTGGGTGTTAGGTGATTCACCATGTGATAACGTTGGGTGTAGCTGCATTATGACATGACCCTGTGTAGGTCCAGAAAGTACAAGAAAATCACATGAGCCAGGAATTTAGACTCTGTGGCACTTCCACTGCTCCAATGTCTGTTCTTGTCCTAGGTTGTTAGCTGCCAGAACGCAATATACCAGAAACGGAATGGCTTTTTAAAAAGGGAATTTAATAAGTTGCTAGCTTACAGTTCTAAGGCCGAGAAAATGTCCCAATTAAAACAAGTCTAAAGAAATGTCCAACCAAAGTTATCCAGGGAAAGATGCCTTGGTTCAAGAAGGCTGATGAAGTTCAGGGTTTCTCTCTCAAGCGAGAAAGCACATGGCGAACACGGTCAGGTTTTCTCTCTCAGCTGGAAGGGCATATGGTGAACACAGCATCATCTACTAGCTTTCTCTCCTGGCTTCTTGTTTCATGAAGCTCCCCAAGAGGTGTTTTCCTTCTTCATCTCTGAAGGTCGCTGGCTGGTGGACTCTGCTTCGTGGTGCTACAGCATTCTCTGCCGTCTCCAAATTTCTTTCATTCTCCAAAATGTTCCCTCTCTTATAGGACCCCAGAAACGAATCAAGACCCACCCAAATGGGTGGAGACACATTTTCAGCTAATCTAGTTCAACAACCACTCTTGATTAAATCACATCTCCAGGGAGATGATCTAATTACATACAGTATTGAATAGGGATTATTCTGCCTTTATGAAATGGGATTTTGATTAAAACATGGCTTTTCAATGGTACATACATCTTTTCAAACCAGCACAGTTCTTCAATACACACCTATAACTTCATGGAGGTTTCCCTACAACCAGGTAACAGAGGAGGGAAAAAAAATCAGCACCATGCAAAGTAAGCTGGTACCAGTCCTAAGTGGATGGCTATATCACAACCCCTCTGAGGGATGGCCTGAAATATAACAGAAAAGGAAATCTTCCTGACAGATAGAACTTTGAGCATACATCTGCTTCTCTATTTTGCTTGGAAAGAGAGATGGCCTGATATCAAATATACACTGACTCATAGGCAGTGTCTAATGTGTTGGCCAGCTGGCCAGGGACTTGAAAAAAACAAGACTGAAAGACTAGTGACAAAGACGCTGAGGTGGCGGGGTTGGGGGGAGGTATGTGGAAGAATCTCTTTGAATAGAGCATGAAACAATTTGTGCCTCATGTAATACCCTCTAAAGAACAAGAAGACTGTCCTATGTATGCCAGCCAACCTCTCCCAAGCTTCTCAGGGCTTGCTCAGGTACAAGGTCATTGTGGCATGCATGGAGACTCAACAAGAGCTCAACTCTAAGGACTTCCCTCACCAAGGCTGGCAAGGCTGTCACCATTGCAGAGTATCCAAATTGCCAAGAGCCGAGGCCAATACTGAACTCCCAGTATGACACCATTCCCTGGTAGTTGTTGCTGGACAGCCTCTCCTTCATAGCTCCAGCTCACACTAGGCTCTAGTGACACTGTTGACACCCACAGCAGCTGAAAAAGGGAGAATGGGATGGATTTGAGAGATATTTGCAAATGGATAGATTTAAGAGACATTGCAAATTTGAGAAGACTTGATCATCAAATGAATGTAGCAAGAGAGTGGAGGAGAAAAGCTAAGATAACTGAAGAGTTTTGGTGTAGTGATTGGTGAATGGATGCACTTTTAATGAAGACAGATATTATCAGAGAAGGGTAGGGAGGGCCTGATGGAGGAGATAGAGTTCAGTTTGAACCTCTGAAGTTGGATGTGGTTGAGTGTGTGTAGGTATTATAAGCAATTAGTGGATAAGGTGAAAAGATCCTTGAGTTCAGAAGCAAGGCCTGAATTGGAGATAAGGAATGGAAACTCAAACTTATTTAAAATCTTATGTTAATGCCTCATAAGACTTTGCATTTTTAATCTTTTACCTCTTACTGTGGACAGACAGGCTGTGCTTTTCACAAATAAGCTGAAGGTACCTTCTGGGAGTAACAGTACATATCCTCAGGAGAGGGAGTAATCATAGAGAGGCCCTAAAGTCAGATGTTTACCACTGTGATTTATACTGAAAACATCATGGGCATGCATGGACCTCATCTGCCTTGTCCCACCTCTCTATCTCCAGTTTCTAAACAGTGTCTGACATACTGTAGCCACTCAAGTATTTGTTGAAAGAATGAATAACCTGATGCATATATCACTGGACAAAGATAGTGGATTATTTTTCCAGGTGCTAAAATGACCAATTTCTGAGACACTGGGGTTTGAAAGAGAGAAAGTTTATTTCCAGGCACAAAGCAGATTAGATGGCCTATTAGGCCAAAAATCTGCCTCCCCAAACTGTAGTTTTATAGTATTAAGGAAATGAGCAGGTTTTAGGTTAATGAACACAGTGGCCCTTGATGATATAATTAGAGGTGATGTAATCATTGAACGTGCGCAGATTGATTACATAGTCACGGAACTATGTAAGAAAATAGCCACCTTCATATGCTAATGGGCATGATTTGCAGTATTGTAATGAGGTATAGGTGACTTAGAGTTATTGCACGTGTCAAGAGGGCCCATTTTGCTTTGATCAAGTTTTAGTTATGAAGATAACTTTGGCTCCTATTCCTCCACCACTTTGCCTGTGCCTCAGGTGCTGAGCAGGTCGCTTTGTGCATGGGGCTCATTTCATCCTCATCACAGTCCGTTAGCATCAGCTCTGGTTTTCAGTAGATGAGGAAACTGAGGCTTAGAAGAGATTGTGTAGCTTACTGAAAAATGAGACTTGTTGGAATGCTTTATAAAGAAAGAACAAAGAAAGCGAGTCAGTTATCTGAGCTCTAATGTTAGTGCCTGACATTTCTGCTGTTCAGAGCCTTTTTGGCTTACTTCGGGTGTGAATAAGCAGCCACCACCCAGCGTTGCTAGAGGTAGACGGTACTTCCATTCTGATCCTGGCCCTTTTTAACATCCTAATTTCTAATATTTTACCAAAGTTAAAATGTTTTGGAGCAGCCTTTAGATTTTTTTCTCCTAAAATGAAAAACATTTTAATTGATTTTTCAATTATGAAGGTGGCATGCTCACTGAAAAGCAGAACACCTCATAAACATACAAGAAAATGAAAAATCACTGGAAAGTTCATCACCTTGAAATAAAACTATTGCTCATATAATACAGGGATGCAGTGATAAAATTTTGCATAAATAGTGTCAAATAATACATATGGTTTTATTATATGCTTTGTTCACTCAATAAATATATATGGACACTATAAAAAAAAGATAACTTTGGATTTGGGGTGGGTTAGTCCTGGGCTGACTCAAGACCATTAATAAACAATTAGGGGCTGCTTTTAATGATCACAAACTGTAAAGTCAAAAAACTGGATAAATGAGTACAAGTGAAGTTGGTCACAAGGTTTTTACATACACAAGGGAACAAGATAAAGGCTATATGATCATTATCAGAGATCAAGGCAGTTGGATTACAATTCAAAGATTTCAGGTATTTCCCTCTGTCTGGTCTAATATACAAGAAAATGAAAAGGAATATCTATATAATAATTCAGTAGTCATAATGACAATTATGATTAAATCTTAACTTCTCAATTACACATGTAGGGATGAATGAATGAATGATGACGAACAAAGAAATAAATTTAGAGGGTATAATGGGGAGGTGGATAAGGGGAAGCCACAAGCGACCTTTCTCTCTTTGCCAGAACCACCTTCCAAGACGGAAAGATGAGAGGGCTTGCGGAGCAGTGGTAAGCCCGTGGACTCTGTATTCACACTCCACGATTTTCTAGCTGGGTGACTTAACCAAGTTACTTAACTTTTCTGTGCCTGGGAGTTCTGTTTGTAAAATAAACAGTTAATTCTTAGAGCAGCGCCTGGGAAAAAGTCATTCTTGGCATCCTGATGAGAAGGTAAACCTGCAAGACGAGCCAGAAATTCCCGGAGGAGGGTGAATCCAGGTACTTAGCTTTTAAGTGCAATTCGATAGTGAACGATCGCTTTTATTTCCCCCTTTGCCCTCCAGACAACTTTGGACACCCCACTCCCCACTCTCTACACGTCCCACCCACACCCAGCCCCATAGACCTTACAATTGCAAGAGACCTGGGTTTTAGTTCCGCCTGGGTCTTGCTTTCCTCCCTGTGCACGCGATTGCAGAAGCCGAGGCTAAGGCGGACCACAGTCCCCCAGCCGCCGGCCCCACGTCTCCGCACCCACTGCCGGACTCCCCCTGATCTCGCCAGGGCGCCCATACCAAACCTCCCAGGCCCGCGAGGCGTCCCAGGGACCGCCGGTGTCCTGCACGTCCCGGCAGCCACCCAGCGCACCGCACGGCCTCGGGGGAGGTGCCTCGCGGGCGCCCCCGGCCGGGATGCCAGTGACCGGAGCCCTGCACGCCCTCGCCCGCTCCTCGGTTCCGCAACCTGCCCTCGGCCGCTGGGAAACTCGCGGCGCCTTTATACTGAGCGGGCTGGGCGCTCTCTAATGTTTAACTCCGGGCCGAAACTTGGAAGCTCCCAGTGACTCCGCGCCCGGAGCAGCCGAGCAGGACGCACGTCTTGGCGCCTCACTCTGCCTTCTGCCCGCTCTCCTAGTCGGGAAAGCTCGTTCCGAGGAGACGCCGAAGATGAAGGTAAGTGAGGAGCGCGCCTTACACTATTCCAGCCCCAGGGTCGACTTGTCGGTGCCTCTTCGCCAAACTCAATCCAAACTGCCCGCAAATGCTGGTGGAACGGGACCAGGGTCTCCAGTTAGGCGGAACCCCAGGGCCACCCTCTGACAGGTGAAGGGACGTCCCAGAGTTCTCTTCCCATTCTCACACCTGCCAAGTTTCTGCTGAAACTCAGACATTGACCTTGGGAGAACCAAACAGCCACCCACAAAACGCACACTCGAACCCTCACCGCGCATCTGGCGGTCTGGGTTAGAGAAAACAAGCCTAATGTGCTCAGAGGCCACAAGTTCGAGGGCACCCGTCCTGGCAAACTCCCGCTGGCACACACCAAACCCTCCCAACCCTCTGTCTCTTCCTTCCGGCACGCTCCCGTCCTTAAATCCCGCTGCCCTGACCCTTTTACCCCGACGGGTGCCACACACGCCTCTCTAACTGGACATGATCTAACCGACTTGCAGACGCAGTGGAAGGTTCTCCTGGGACTGCTGGTTGCTGCTGCGCTCGTCACTGTCATCACTGTGCCCTTGGTTCTGCTAAACAAAGGCAGTAAGTTGAAACATTTGAAAAAGATACGATGGTTGAAGTCCAGGATCAGATTGTGTCCTAACACAGTTAGGGGACCAAGGAATTTTGCAAGGGTCTTGGACCATCGAGCCTGATTGCAATTTGAGAAGGCTGAAGCTCCTAGGGTGGTTGCTGGGCTCACTTTGCTGGGTCTCCAGCATTTCCTCCCCACATTTTGCTGTATGTGACAAATACACACTTCCTGAAATTAGGGGGAAGTCTTAGGATTTTTCTCTTTGTTAAGTTTAAATTTTTTGTTGTTGTGATTTTTAAAGAAAAAGAGAGTGTTTAAAAGTCCCAATCATAACAGAAAAGTTGTCTTAAAGAGAAGGCAGAGAAGAGGAGAGAAAAGAGAGAGAGAATGAAAGGTTCAAAATAAAGTTTTGAGAAAGACAATGCACAGGAAACCCAGATTATATTCCTTCAGGGGTGATGGGAATTCATCAATCGGACGGAGAGTTGGGATGCAGGGAAGTAACTATTTGGCATCTTTAGGAGTATTGCAGAGCTAAATATTAAAGCTGGCTTGCATGATAATACTCAGAGCAGGCTGGGATCAGTGCCGTTTTTGGTGGATTCTTTCCCTTAAAGCCACCTTCCTATCTTTCTTTTAGCTTGCCTGAATGTTCCAGGTTAGCCCTACAGCTCATAACATAAAATATTCAGATAATTGAATGCACACTATTTAATGCAGACAAGTTAGAATAACTAATGTGAATCTCCCCTGGTCCTACTTTCCTTTGAAATATTTACTTTCATTTCTATAATAAAACTAAATTAGTGAACCAGCTGAAACATTCTCTCTGAATGGCTACCCTGTCCAGTCAACTAGGAACTGTATAGACAGTCCTTATATAACTGAAGGGGATCTCATGCAGATTTCAAGGTGACAGTGCAGAATTAATCACTGTATTCTCTGTAGAACTACGAAAAACCATGTTTGCCCTGCAATTTCAGGGCTAAAACAAAGCTACCAAAGGCTAAGTAACTGACTGGGTTAACCTATTAATTACACTTAATTACTTAGGAAAGCAGCGATTACCACCATTTTAAACTTTTCAATGACAGACATCAGTCTACTTATATTTGACTTCTCCTGAATTGTTAAAATAGGACTGTTTTAATAAAATGATACTTTGTTTTCTAAACAGCCACATGCACAAATCCTTATGGGAAAAGAATGAGTCATGCATTCAATCAGTATCACAGGAGTTACATATGTGCCAGGCAATGTGCTAATTCTTGCAAATACAAAGGTAAAATTTTATAAATGTAAGAGTTCCTGACCCTCAAAAAGTTTATAATCTAGTGGGAAATAGATACGCCAGCAAACCAAAGTAACCTGGATAACCCATTCATGAGGATGCTCAAAAACCCATCGAGGCACTCCAACCTCACTGGAAGGATGGGGAAAACATCAGAACTCCCCTTAAGCAAAGTTAGAAGTTATACTGTACTTGAATAAGCTGCTTGAATCGGGCAGTGAAATGGCCTAGAGGACTGGGCCATGCAGCTGCCTTCCAAGCGCCCTTCCAAGGGCTCTTGTCAAATTAACTTACTGAGATTCTGTCTTACTGGTTGGGGTACACAGACTGGAGAGGAGCTGTTTTTCCATTTCCCCTAAACAGCACCTACTTTCTTCTCCAAATGGAATTTGAATGAATAGTTCAAGAACATTCTCTTGGAAAGGCTTTCCTGAGAGGTGTCTCCATTGAACTACTATTTTAATTCAATAGGATATACTTTGGAGGGTCATAAAGTTTCTTGGGGAGGAGCACTGCAGGCTGAGAAAGTGAGAGGAGGTTTCTCACAAGAAGTTTCTTTTGTGGGAGGCTCGAGTAAGTAACGTCAGTTGGTAGAGATAAGCTTTTCCAGAGAATTGACTGCCTTGTGTGTCAGCATAGAGACATGAGAGTACATCCCGTTTTCGAGGATTCTAAGAGACTCCTGAGCCAGAAAGGAGCATGGGCAGTAGGAAAAGGAGTTTGCTTTTGCCCTTTTGGTGATGGAGAGCCACCCAGTTATTTCCAGCAGGGGAGTGGCGTGTCTACCCATCAAATCTGTCCGTGCGAAGGGAAATGGAAGTGGACAAGACGGCAAGTGAAGCCGAGAGAGTGACTCAAGGAACTGACAGTGCAGATTAGGATTTGGAGGTGGTAGAGGTGATCGATTTGAGAACTACTCAGAAATATTAATGACTGGACTTCAGAAAGTGGTTAAGCATTGAAGATTTCGGGAAGGTGACTAAGAATGTCTCTTGAGCAACTGGGTAGGGATGTGGTTTCATTGCCTGCTTCATTCACACTTATCACCCAGGTTATTTCTCTTCTTGTATTTCTTCCTTGGTATTTAGGTATATTTGAGGAGAAGAGGGAAATCACCTTGTTTCAACAACTGTCTTATCATAAGGGACAGAATGAGCACTCAGGAATGCAGCATTTTCATTAAATCAGCAAAATGCTACTCCAGGGTTGTGCCACAATAAAGGACAGCAGTACTTATAAAGAATCCAAAGTCATCACCCAAGACATGGCCTTTGTATTGTCAGACTGTTTAAAGTGAAACAAATACAAGAAAGGGAAAAAGAGAGAGGAAGAGGGAGAGGGGGCCAGAGGAAAGGAAATGTAGGGAAAGTAAAGGGAGAGAGGGAGGGGAAAGTAAGGAAAGGAAGGCTTCATAGGGAAAAGTCACCCAAAGACCTAGATTATGTGGAAAGCAAAGAACTAAACAGCCAAAAGGAAGGGGGGAGAAATGAGCAAACCCGAGAGTACGTCCCCTGAGAGGTTTGTTTAAGAGAAGGTCAAGTGTTTCCACATGCAAAGCTGAGTTCAGCCAAAGTAGACACACCCAGAGCAAGGGGACTGTGAGAGGGGAAAGATCGAGAGAGAGAGAGAGAGAGAATCCTCGAAATGTGGATTTAAGACTATTGTCATATTTTTAGAATAAAAACTCTTTGAAGTCTGGGATTATCCAGTTCCTCGAATGAAATTAAAAGTTCACCACATCTGTGTATATATATATATATATACATATACATATATTCATATATATACATATATATATACAGATCTGTATATATATATATATATACATAAAATGAGGGATTGTATTTTATTTTATATTTTGTTTTAAATCCCTCATTTATCTGTTGTAGAAGGATATTGCATATTTAAACATTCAGTTTCCCAGAGAAGCATCAGTAAAGCACATAAAACATATTTTACTCAAGTGGAATTATGAAAATCTTCATGGCTTAATGGTAATAAAATCTCCTCACTCAGTATTTGTGATCTCTTTATTTCGCCAATCATATTATTTTATTATATAAGTGTTTGAAATATTTGGTTATCTGTCAGATAGTTTTATCATTGAGTTTAATTATGGAATAGAAATAAATCTGTTCTTCTTTTGTTCTTTTCATCGCTTTAGCAGTAAATTTTCTCAATATCTTCTTTCAGTACATAAGGAATTTGACTGCTCACCTATCCACCTGTGATAAAAGAAAACCCAATGTGAAGGAGACAGGACTAATCAGAGAAAGAAAAGATAACATCTATGGAGTTTGCTTGAGGAAGTCCAGGATCTACTCTGGTTTGACAGCACAGAAATGAGAATGAATGAAAGCTTTGTATAATTCAGAGGGTACTTTCTGAACAGTGTGCTCTGTAAAAGCTTCAATTGATCTCTGGCTGGCTCAGTTAACTATTGTCAATCCTTCTTAAGTGCTCATGTGGTCAGTGGGTTGGCCTTTTTCAGGCCAGCTATTTTGGTTCCCCAGTTATGGCATGTGCCTTCAATTTCTCTATCTTAGAAATCTTGGCCTCTCTTCTCAAAAGAGGTCATATAGAAAGGAAAGACTTTGCCTAACTGATGGTTAGAGGAAGATGTCATAAAGGGCTGACCAGAGCTAGACTGGTGTACTTGAAATTTTTCAAATTAAAAAAATGCTGAGATTTACAGGAAACATGACTGTAAAGAACATGTAGGACCAGCTTACTTGGGGAAGAGAAGGCCTGTGGAACTGCATATAGCAGCCTACGCGTATGCAATTTACTATGCATCAGCTATTGTACCAAGAACTTTCAGTAGAGTCCTCATTTAATCTTTACAACAACTCTTTGAGGGAGGTCCTGTTATTGATCCCACTTTTACAGATGCTTTACAGAAACTTTGAAGGGGTCATGTAATTATCTGCTGCTTTATAACGAATTAACCCTAACCTTAATGACCTAAAATAACAAACCTTTTCTGACAGTTTCCATGGACCAGGAATGCAGGAGTGGCTTAGCTGGGTGATTCTAGCTCAGGGTAGCTCAAGATGCCATCTAAAGGCTCCACTAGGCCTGGAGGATGCACTCCCGTGGCTACTGTCCAGAGGCCTCAGTTCCTCTCTGGTTCTTGGTTCCCAATGACCTGGACCTCTCCAAAGGCAACGTGGCAGTTAACTTCCCTTAGAATGAAGGCTTCAAGAGACCAACCAAGCAGGAAGCCACAGTTCCTTTTAACAACATAGCCTTGGAAGTGACGTTCCATCACTTCTGCTGTATTTTACTGGTCACACAGACCAACACTGACACAATGTAGGAGGGTGCTTCCCAAGGGCATGAAAACCAAGACATGGGGATCACTGGGGACCATCTTGGAGGCTGTCTACCATAGGGGTGAAGGCACTTGCTCAAATTTACAGTGTTGGGATTCCCACCTAGGCTATGTGACCTGAGCTGATAGCCTTAACTCCATGCCATTCTGTTAGCTTTTAATAAAGTACAAAATTCATTTTGGCCATGTCAGCATAATCTTTACACCTTCCCATTTATATAGCTATTTTATCACTACATGACTTCTAATATCATGTATGTTAACCTTTTTGAGAAAAAGAACCTACCGCTGATGCCTCTGTGCTTATATCCATTAATTGCCATGAAGGCAACAACGTCAGGTCAAGGATTGAAATCCCAGGCTTTTGGCTGGTGTTGCTGTAACTATTATGATTATTATTCATAGTAAGAGGTCCAAATTTACTATTTGCACTAAATTGCACGTGCTTTGCTTCTGATGTGGGGTGGGAGTTCTCTCTTCTTGTTTTCCTCAGTTGTTTTAAAGTCCGCCCTAATCAAGATGAGATCAAAGAGTTTCTTGGCTGACTCTCATTGCTGTGTGTTCTTTTATTCCAGGCAGAAAACTCTTTTGAGTATGAGATTTGAAACCTCTTCAATGTTAAGCTTCTATTTTCTTTCATTTGATCTTTACAGAATAATTCATGTCAGAGATATTAATATCTTGAGTTTTTACACTTGAAGAAACTGAAGCATAGAAAGTTTAGAGACTTAGTGCTGGAACTTGGAAGTCCAAGTCTGATTTCTATTTGCCCTGAGCTTTTTGGCTCCCATAAACAACTCTTTTAAAGAAATGCTTTGGTAGGCATTTTTCTGAGTTAATGTTTAATCATTATTTTACAGCTGGATGCTTGCTAATCCTTTCCTAGTTGTCCATCAATATCTTGTAAATATTTTTACCTTTAGTCTGCATAGACCCATTTGGAACTCAAAAAAAGAGTGTGTGTCTCTCAAATTGAAAGTAATCTGAGACTACAGAATTAGAGCTCCTAAGTTTCTATTTTACTGCTTGCTAAGGACTGCATTTGCAGGTTTATACTGTGCTTCACAATTACAACTTCCTAGGAAGCATTTTAAAACGTAAAGGTAAACCACTGAATTTCATTAACAGTACATGTTAACGTGCATACTTTTTCATTATTTGATTCACTGGAAAAGCAAGTAATCCCACGAGCTTAAGTGGTTCCTAAGGGTCATATGATTCTGCATTGAAAGCCCAAGGAGTGCAGGTATTTTAAGCAAAGCCAAAGCTGACAGGACTTTCTTTTCTCTTTCCTCTGGAGGCCCAGTGACTTGGGCCTGTAGAGGGGGGGAGAGAAGAAGAGCAAGTATTAACTGAGTACTAAGAACCACTCTACCTTCCATCCTTCTCTGACTTAACACTGAGTCCCCCAACTCAAGTTAAGTGATTCCTTAACTTTAACACCATCTCTGTGGCGGGGGCGGGGGCGGGGGGGGGGATTCTCTCTTCTTGTTTTCCTCAGTTGTTTTAAAGTCCACCCTAATCAAGATGAGATCTAAGAGTTTCTTGGCTGACTCATTGCTGTATGCTCTATTTTCCCAGGCAGGGGACTCTTTTCAGTATGAGATTTGAAACCTCTTCAATGCTAAGCTCCTATAGTGGCCAGAGGCAATATTTATTAATTCACCAGTACTTATTGAATGCTTACTGTATGTCAAGCATTGTTGCAGAAACTGGGACTATATAATGAAATAGTATAGCTGAGGGCTCTGCCTTCATGGAGATTGACATTCCTTGAGGCAAGCAGATAATAATTTCACATGGTCCTATACACCATGACAAAAATAAGTGTGATAGGACTGTGAGCTACAGAAAGGAGGATCTGTTTTGTTCCAAGAATGTTTTGGAACCACTGAAAGGTTTAAGCATGTGTATGTCATGATCCTATTTACGTTTTCAAAAGATGTCTCTGACTCCTGTGTGGAAAATGGTTGGGATGGGGGGTTTGGCCAAGTTAATGGTAGTTTGGGCAGGGGTGAAAGCTTTGGACATAGAAATAAGTGAAAGAATGTGAAATCAATTTTGGAGATAAGACTCAATGTATGAGAAAATAGAGAGTAAAAGGGAAGGAGAGGAGACTAGGATGACTCCTTGAGGAGCTGTGTGGATAGCTGAAGGTGAGATTTGCCCTCATGACCATTTCCTTCCTGTGAGAGCTAATCTGCAGCGGTTCTTCTGACCTAACTCCCTCATATTGCTGGGTCAGCCTTTTCCTTTCCAGCATATGGCTTAAGCAGGCCCTGTGATTCATATGCACCTAGCAAACAGACCTGTCAACGGAAGGTAATTCTCCCTTTGCATGTGTTATTGGCATTTCACCCAAAAGTCTTTAACCCCAAACCTATGCTCCAACTCAGCAGACATTTATTGAGCCCTTTCTACATACCAGGTACTTTATTAGTCACTAGGAATATAAAGATGCTAGAGATGGCTCTGTCCTCAAATAATTCATACTATTAAAGGAAACATTAACTATAATCAAAAGTAGTAAGTGCCCTTCTAGTAAATGATCAAAGTGCAGTGGAAGCTTTAAAGAGCAAATGATATAAGATGCCCAGGAAAGTCTGTACAGAAACCAACCAACCATAAAAGATTAATAATTAATGGATCTTAATACTATCCTTTCATTCCTTAATCCTCCAGACTGATCCTAGTATAGGCATATGGTTTACCTATGTGTTTAATCTTCAACAATTTACAGCCCCTGATTTTGTATCAGATGAAATGTTTTTGGTTGTATAAGTAACAGAATACCTGACCAAATGTTGTGTAAACTATAGAGTTTCTATTATTGTGTTACTGTTGTAATAAAAAAGGGCCAGAAATAAAGCATTTTTAGAAATTGAAAATTCAGAGGCCCAACAAAATCCTCCTTCTTTCCATATTTCAGCCCTCCCATCCTCAGGGTATTGACGCTTGTCCTCAAGCTTGTCCTTTCACTGCTGTAGCTTGACCCTTCACTTGCTCACAAGCTGTTTTGCAAAGCGAAAAAGGATGCAGTTCCCCATTCAGGGTCTTTGTATCAGAGAGGAAACCATTTCCAAAGCACTTCCCACCAGCTCCCGACCCGCATCGGGCCTTATTGGCCAGACTTGCGTCACTTGCCCATTTCTAAACTAATCACTGGAACCGGAGCAGGAATATCATTAAAGAGTTAGACTTGTCAAGACTCACCTTCTGGGATTAAAGAGGGGATCCTTTTATAGGCTATGGAAGTCAGCCTAGGCTGACTTGGGAATTCTGAAAAAGGAAAAAATTATGGGGGGGCTGTATAGGCATTTCATACATTAGGATACAACTCTCTTTTCATTTCATTGGAAAGATTAATTTTGTTAATAAAAGAAGGCAAACATTAAGCCAGCTCCAGAGAATCTAATTTTATAACTTTCCTTCCCTTCTCACTTTTTTTTCTAACCTCCTGGGTTGATTGCAAAGCAGAGTGTTTTCATGCTGCCTTTTTGACCCCTAGGGCATTCTGACCCACTTCTCGCTCTCTCTTGGCAGTCGAAGTGATTGCGTATAGGGAAGACCTGAATTTGCAGGATATAAGGTACAAATCTGAGACGATAGAGCAGGTCTGAAACATCTAGGGAATTACTCTCAATTTTCTCATTAAAAGACACATATAAAGCATCATATTTTATCCGAGTAAAAATAAGAAATAGTAGTGAAAAAAAGTCAACCTAAAATAAAATGGACAAAGATTAAAAATA
Source organism: Tamandua tetradactyla (assembly GCF_023851605.1). NCBI lineage: Eukaryota > Metazoa > Chordata > Mammalia > Pilosa > Myrmecophagidae > Tamandua > Tamandua tetradactyla. The sequence continues at coordinate 132,947,044 of NC_135329.1, read as the reverse complement.
ATGGTAAAATTTAGATCTGCAAAAGTCAACCCACAATTAAATGAAATAATTAATGTCCATAAAAACAAACTAAAATAAAGAGATAAAAGCAAGCAAAATAATCTCACAATGTCTAAAAGCTATCACTTGTTTAATTTGTCATGGACAAAAATAATCTGATGACTCAAATCTTTGTTGTAAAATTTCTGGGGGGGAGGAATTAATTTGCACAGCAAGGATTTCATTAAAATGAAAATAGTTTAACTGTACTCAAGAGAAAAACAGAACCCAACATCAAGTGGCCTGTCAGTGTCCCCTGGTAATAGCCCCTCTCTATTAGATCATAAACATGCTATAATCGCTCACCCATTAAAAAGAAATAAAGAAAAAAATCTCTGTTGGCCCCTCTCATATCCTCCCCAACTACCAGTCCTTTTCTCTGCTCTCTACTCCAGAACTCTGTTCTCTCTTAAATTCGCTTGAATAGGGCTTTATTTCCACTCTGCCACTTTTCTTATTGTGCTCTCTAACCACCTCTACGTTACTAAATCCAAAGTTCAGTTCTTATTTTTGTGTCGCATACCCTGTCAGTTGTTCATCCTTCCTTCTTTTCCCCCTCCCCTCTGGGTTACTACTCTTTCCTAGTTTTCTTTCTACCTCATGAATGCTTCTCATTCTCCTTATCAGTTCCTCCGTAGGTCTTTGACTTTGAAACCTTGAACTACTCCAGGGCTCCATCCTAAGATGTCTTCTTTTTTTCACTAAGTGATCTCATCCACTCCCACGGCCTTAGACATATCTATAATCTGACAATTCCCAGATTTATATCTCCAGTTTGAACCTCTTCTCTGAAATTTAGGTTCATATATGCAACTGCTTAGTGAACATCTCCATTTGGATGTGTTATTGGCATTTCACCCAAAACTCTTTAACCTCAAACCTATTCGTGCTTTAGTACATCCCATTTCAGGAAATTGCAATTCCATTTTTTCCAGTTGTCAAGGCCAAAATCCATGCAATTCTCCTTAAGTTTTCTTTTTCATTCACACCCAGCATGCAAGTGGTCTTATCCCCTCTATCTTTGTAATCTTTCAGAACTTGACCACATTTCACCATCTCCGCTGATACTACCCAGATCCAAGATACCACCATCTTTCACCTGAAGCATTGAAAAATTCTCCCTATTTCTTTTCTTACTTCCCTATGGTTTATTCTTAACACATCAGGCAAGGTGGTTGTGGCAGGTAAGCAGACTTCTAACATGACCCCCAAGATATCCACCTCCCCTTCCACCTCCTGAACATTCCCTGCCTAGTCCTTGTACTATGAATAGATGAATTTTATTCCTCTGATCAGTTATGTTCTATGGCACAGTTGACTTTAAGAAAGGAAGATTATCTGGGTGGGCCCGACCTAATCTCATGAACTCTTTAAGGCAGAGTTTATTTCTGGCTGTCACAGAAGAGGTAATCAAAGACTAGAAGCTAGAAAAAGATTTGACACACCAGTGCTGGCTTGGAAGATGAAAGATGCCATGTGGCAAGGAAAGTGGGCAGCCTCCAGGAGTTGAGAGCAGTCCCCACTGGCAACCAGCAAGGAAACAGAGACTTCAGTCCTACAACCACAGAGACTGAATTCTGCCAACAATCTCAATGAGGTGGGAAGGGGTTTTTCTGTAGCACTTCTAGATGAGAATTCAGTCAAGCCAATACCTTGATTTCAGCCTTGTGATAACCTGAACCTGGTCACACTGTGCTGGTATTCTAACCCCCAGAGCAGAGCTCATAATGGCTGATATGTTCAGCCACTAAGTTTGTGGTAATTTTTTATGATTCATAGAAAACTAATATGTAAATAAGTGATTCATACAAAGATCATTTTAAAATGTGCCAGACCCCAGTCCTCCTCTGCACAGAATGTTTCAGTGGTTGTCCATCTCTTTCACAATTAAAATCCACAGTCCACACAATGGCCATGAAGTCCATGTGATCTCAACTCCACAACCTCTCGTAGCTCCTCTCCTACTCTCTCCACCTTGCTCACTCATCCAGCCTTAGAGGTTTTGTACTTGCTGATCTTTCTACTTGGATTAATCTTCCCCAGGGAGTGTACATTACTCATTCCCTTAACCACTTCAGTTCTCTGCTCGAATGCCAACTTATCAGTGGCATCCTACTGAAAACAGCAATGTTCCCTATTCCTGACATTCTCTCCCCCATTGTTTCCTCTATGGCACTTATCACCGCCTAATATATGACATGATTAACTTACTAGTAAATATATCTTCCCCGCTAAAGTCAAAGTTTTTCATCTGCTTTGTTCACTGCTATCTCTCTAGTGTCTGGAACACTGAGTAACAGATATGAGTGCTTCTTTTCCTTTCCTTGGCTACTCAAGCAAATGCTGTGCAATTGTTCAGCTTAAATAATGGGAATTTACTAGCTCATAATATTGAGGCTAAAAGAAAGTTAAATCAAGGTGTCATCAAATGTGATGCTTTCTTCTTGAAGATTAGCATTCTGGGGCTGGCTGCCAGAGATGCTTATTCCTTGACTTCTCTGTCACATGACAATGCACACAGCAGCCTCTCCTAGCCTCTCCATTCTCCTCCAGGTTTGCTTTGAATTTCAGCTTCTGGCTGCTTCCTGTGGCTTTCTCTCTGTCTCAATTTCATTCTGCTGATAAATATCTCCAGTGATAGGATTAAGACCCCTCCTGTTTGAGTTGGCTACACCTTAACTGAAGAACTTCATTGAAAAAGTCCTACTTATAATGGGTTCTCATCCACAGAAATGACTCAAGTTTAAGAGCATGTTTTTCTGAGGCACATCCATCCAAACCACCTCAGTGCTTAAGGAGCAAGTGGTGAATTAAAGGAATTATCTTAGAGCTCAGTGAGAAGATAGTTTTGGAGGAGCAGTTTTAAATGTTGCTTTGACGCTGATTAAAATGCTTATATTTGTTAATATGGGATCACATCATCCAAAAATTAGATCATATGCAACTATTGCTTAAAGAGTTCTGGGCTAGCAGTTATTTGCTAAATATATCAGTTCATCCTCTTCTTTATAGCTGTTGAGGATTGAATCATGTCCCCCATAAAGGCGTGTTCAAGTCCTGGCCGTGGGAACTGTGGGTGTGAACCCATTTGTAAGTAAGACCTTAGAAGGTGTTATTATGAGTTAAGGTGTGGATTCATTTGTGAATAAGATCTTTGAAGATTCTATTTAGGTGAGGCCAAATTAAATTGGTGTGTGCCATAATACATATAGTTGAAGTCCTTATAAGCAAAGGAAATTGGGCATGAAGCCAGAAGTCAGAGGAAATTGGAAGAGCAGACATAAAGAGAGAGAGAGATTGTGATGCCACAGAGGATTGTCAGAACTCTACAGACCCTGGGTGAAAGCCAGCCCTGTCAATATCTTTTTTTTTTGTATGCTATAGGTCATGTTTTATTCTTTTTCCATGCAACTATCCTGTTGTTGAATTTGTTGAATTTTTTTGGGGGGGTGGCTAAGTGCATAGGTCAGGAGTTGAACCCTGGTCTCCTGCGTGGCAGGAGAGGATAGTACCACTGAACTACTCTCACTCCCCCCTCCACCTGCCAGTATCTTAATGTTGGACTTCTAGCCTCCAAAACTGTCAGACAATAAATTCCTGTTGTTTAAGCCAACTAGTGTGTCGTAGTTGTCATAGAAACCCTGGCAAACTAAGACAATAGTCTAGTTAAGGAAAGACTTTCAGATGAAATATTTAAATAATGACATGAAATTACTTGATTAACCGACAAAACGTATGGTATGGATAATAAGTATTAACGAAGATGAGGAGTAAGAAATGAGTATGGACCAAGTAATAAGGGATAGATCAATAGGTGTAAGGAGGATGGTGAGAAAATGAAAGCAAGATGTAGCTTGTTTATTTGGAAGTTTATTAATAAACACAGAAGAGAAATAAGGAGATGGCTTGAGGAGGCAGCAGGGTCGGGTAAACATTCATTTTTTTTAAAGATGGGTACCCCCTGTGCATGGCTGAAGTATGTAGTAAAAAGAAACAGAGGATGTATGAGAGGGAAAAGATGCAATGAAAACAAAGCCCTTTAAGAGACAAGAAGATAAGGATCTGAGGCACAAGCAGTGTGGAAGAGAGGAAGCCCACCTCATCCTCTGAGCACTAAAGAAAGGGTTAAAAAATGGCAGAGGGAAGAGGTACTGCAGGAGCAGAGAGCTGAAGAATAGCGAGCTCCAGTATGACAGTTTCTGCTATTTAGAAGGAATTTTAAAATTCTTTTTCATTAGGTAACTTCATTTCCTTTTCAAAGTAAGTACCACAGAGCCTGAATTATTCAGGATGGGTTAATGTTTCAAACCTAAGAAATATTGAGGCAGGGATGGAAGGAAAAAGCACCTGTTATAAAGTGCACATGGCTACATTTTATAAGTTTAGAGGAAAGATGTGGGAGAGTCACTGGGTGTACAGTGGAAGAGAGTACTGGAGTGGTACAACTTCCTCTCCAGGAAGCCACAGAGTTGGCTTCCTTAATAACAGTTCAGATGCAAAACTCTAGGGTTTTCAGAGAGACCTGGCACCACCCCTTTGATTTTGGAGGAAAGAGTAAGGTTCTAATGTGACCCACCCACTGCCCAGATCCAGATGACTCTACTGACTTTCCTATTTAGATTGGTTACAAACGTTGAATTCAGGCACATCCGAAAAGCCTAATTTGTCTATACCAATTCATCTCTACCTCATTCATCTACACACACAATTGCCCACATGGCATTCGCCACGTGCAGCTGCTCCCCGACCCCCACCCCGACCCCCGGTAGAGAGGTTGTTTAGAAGAGTAGTTATAACCACAGCCGTCCCCCAAATGTGGGTATTCTCTTATCAGTTGTCTTTCTAACACAAGCTAATCAGTTTTAGCTCTCGTAACACCTTCCTCTGATGGTCACTATAACTACTTTAAGTATTTTCAAAAAGAAACCCCACCAAAAAAAGAACGAGGAAAGAAAGAAACCAGCCCTTTGCTGAAATAGCTGCATGCGCATCCTTTATCCATCCAGTTAAGAAGCTTCCCCCTTTCCCACTGTCTGTCATCACTGATAGCACTCGCCTAATGTCGGCCAATTTAGGAGAGCACAAAAGCCCTGTAAATATTAATTTGGGCCATTGTTGTGCCAGTCCTGTTTATTCCCAGATGAGTTCTCACAGAGGAAGAGGGAGTGACTATAATCAGGAAAAATAAAAATAAATCAATTTCCATTTCAAAAAGAAATAAAGCAGTCCTGACACCTTGTTTAGTGCTGGCTTCCTGTGTGTATGTGTGTAAGACCTCCAGGCTCTTTGCTGAGGTCACTCTAGAGTAAATAGGGCAGTTTAGACTGAGTTTAATTCAGGCAGCCCCTCTAGCCTTGCATTCTTTCCCGACGGCTATAAACATCTTCATCTAGACACACACATTGAGACATGACTATTGTGCTTACTTTCACTTTTCTGCTGTATGTAGTGGAGTCGCTGCTGATATTGTTTCAGGACAATTAGAGTTTCAGTCTAAATATCTGTGTTTTTTTGGTTGCTCACAGTTCGGAGTTTTGTCTAGATCAGCTACAACCAGGGCTGGCCACCTGTTTCTGTGAATAAAGTTTAACAAATTGTTTGTAGCTGCTGCCGAGCTGCAGTAGTAGAGTTGAGTAGTTGCAACTGAGACCAAAGTCACAAGCCTAAAATATTGATCTGGCTCTTGAAGAAAAAGTTTGTCAACCCCAAATGATGCTGTTATCTTAAAGCTCTGCAGTTAAGATGTGGAAGGCCTTTCGTCATACAGTGACGAATATGGAAATCATACTGGGGAAGTACTTGGTGTATTAATACAGCAGGGTGATTTAATGTACTTGGGAGAAAGAGCAGAAAAGGTATACGAAGTGACCCAAAGAGAGGTAACCTCAGGAAGTATCTACTTCTAGGGCAGGCTTGGGAGCAGTGGAGAAGCAGAGGAATCCAGGAGAGCTGGGTGCAAACCTCAAAGGGGTGCGGTGCGCCCACTCCTTCAGGCACTGCTGAGAGGTCTGATGAGACGTGGTCTGGTTTTTCCAAAAGAAGCCAGTAGCTGAGGCAGGGGCTACCATGGACTGATACCAAAGGATCAGCCAGAAATAAGAAGGACATCCTTTTCTCCTCCTGACGTCCAATCTTTCTCTGTTTCTCCTCACTGGCAGAACCTAACAACAATCCTACAGACAAAGAGGTCTGGGAAATACAGCTGTAGATCTCCTTTCCAGCATTACTGAACAAAGTATAGAAGGGTGTATTTGGAGCCAAGAGTCAGCAGGTAAAAGACTGGCAGAAGCTTAAAGAAGTGAAATGACTTACAGACAGTTAAGGGCAGGGCTGAAGCCAAGCCTCTGCTCCTCCCTCCATCTTAACTAATCCTGCTGAATCCAGGGCTCCTCCTCCTAACACAGCCACTCACAGTCCATAGTACTGGAAATCGGAGCTGATGGTTCCTGAATTTGTTTTGTCTGGCATTTTTCTTTTCACTGAACAATTATTTATTGAGCATTTACTATGTTCCAGGCACTGTTCTAAGCTCCAGTGATATAACAATAAAAAAAAGGAAACAAAATCAGTTCCCTCATGGAACTTACATCCGATCAAGAGGAGGCAGACCATAAATAAGATAAATAAGTAAATATAATATGTTAGATAGCATCAATGCAAAGGAAAAAGAATAATAAAGCCATGGAAGAGGAGGTTGAAGTGTTGGTCCAGGGAAGGATTGTGAGGTTTACATAAAGACCTGAAGGGGCTGATGGAGGAAGTCTTGGGCATATGTGAGGGAAGGACATCAGGGCAGAAGCGGGCCTGGCTTGTTTGAGGAACTGCTGGGAAGCGCAGCAGGGTTGGAGCTGAGCGGTTAGAAAGAAAGTAGGAGGTGAGGTTGGAGTCAGGATAGATGAACCCAGAAAGTGCATTAAGTTGCTTCATTTTTTTCAAACTGTTAGTTCTGGGAGGTATGCCTTGTACCATTTGGTTGGCCGTTCAGGATGGACCTTGAAATTTGTGATTTTCGTGGTTACATCCCTGATGAAATTGTGGTCCCCTGGTCCTCTGATCTTCAGGTAGGTGCTGAGTCTGCAGTCCACGCAGTCTACAGGTGCCAGGTGAAGGATCATGCATTTTCAGATGCGACTTTATGGACACAGGATGTTCCTCTTATTGAGAAACTAAATTTGGTGATTGTGATTATATTCTAATGCTTCTTGTGTAGAAAAATCAAAGAAAAATGATTCTTTGTGGGTCTTCTAATTCTATTAAGTCCAATTTTTCCCTTCATATGTAAACTGTAGACTCCTACTATGGATGCAACACATTGTTTTAAGAAGGTATGATTAAGTGAGAAAGTGGTATTTATTAGCATTTCATAAATGATTAGATTGGACTTATCTTGGATGTTTTACTTAATCTAATGGTCTCATGGTGTTTTACTAGACTCATTTGGGATAAGAACACAGTGAACTTAATTACTTATTATTTATGGCAGTAAATTTTAATCTCAGTATCACTACCAGGTGCTCCAAGGGAGAGACTGTGCATTATTCATTTTTGTGTCTTGAATGCCTAGCACATGCTTGGAATAAAACAATAATAAATAACGTAATATATCTGGAGGGTTTTCTAAATTCTAAATCCTCAGCTAAATAATTTACATACATTATCTCAATTAATCACTACAAAACCCTATGGCTCAGATTCAAACCTATTTTAATGTAACGCCAAAAACGGGTTAGCATCTTGACCCTTTGCTTCTTTGGTGAGAGCTACAATTAGGTTGAATCGAATGAAAATGCCATTTTAATCATAGGTACTATTGCATATATGCCATTACCTAATGCCATTATTTTCATATTATAGATGTAAAGAATTGAGGCTTTGAAAGTTTCAGTAATGTATTTGCCCACAGCTCGAGACAAGAAGTTGACTCGTGCACGAACCCAGGCTGACTGTCAATCCCAAAACCAATAGGGCTACACAGCCCCTTCACTGGCGTTTGTTGAATCAATAGACCGGGATGGTGGCCAGCATCTGCCACTGGATAACACACTGCAGGATATGAGGAAACACTCAATTTCTTCCTGTGAATTCTTGATTTTTCTTCCACTGTTCCTATGTCAAGGCTGCTGTTTTGCTAGAGCAAATTCTGAAGTAACACTCGTTTTATTTCTCTACACCCCTTACAACCACAAGCATCAATATGGAACATCAGCTTATTACCATATGGAACACAGGAACTCCATACGTAGATATCTCTCCTTCCCATGTTTAACTACCTTATGAGTCTATGAGACTTAAAAAACACATTTCTTTTTAGTTGCATTTCATTAACTGTTTTACCAAAATAGAGTTTATCTTTGGGGGGTGGAAATATTATATATCAGACCTAAAAAAAAAAAAGTTGGTTATGAATAGGTATAAAACCATCCAAAATGGCTGAGAGTAATAAAGTAAATCTTGGCCAAAGTTCATGGACCTCCATTACTCTTTTATTTAGATCAGACCATTCTGGAATTACTTTTCTTCAGAAATTATTTTGATCCTTCAGCAAGAATCCATTAATCTACTGTAACAGTTTGATAAGAATTTATTAGGTTGCACTGTGTTAAATGCTATTATTCTACCATTTTTGACTGATGAAGATGGCATTTTCATATGATTCAACCTAACTGTAGCTCTCACCAAAGAAGTAAAGTGTAAAGTTGTTAACCTTTTTTTGGCTTTACATTAAAGTAGGCTCGAATCTAAGAGTTTCTGTATGAGCTGATGGGGAACATATGATTAGCTGCTTTACTTGGCTAAGCACAATGCTTTGAACTGATAAGTCAAATGAACCACACGTCCCAGGCCGCCCCAGAGAAGCCATGCGAGCAGCCAAAGGCCTTCATCTGTTGCCGCAGCAGTGCCCTGTCAGTGAGCAAGCGCACAGGGAAGAAATGCGAGCGTGTCCTATACGAGCTTGACAGAATAGGATGCAACTTGGCAGCAAACCGCAAACTTGCTAAAGGTCAAAACCTGGACCTGGCACTCACCTCGCACAAAACTCACTTATCTCGATGTCTCAAAAGTGTCTTCCAACGTGCCCTGCTTATCAAATAGCAAGGCAAAAAAACCCCAAGGAACATTTGTTGCTCTACTTGCTCCAATTTAGCAGCGCGGCTCGGGGCTGAGGGGCCAATGCACGGGACAGGGCTACAGGGTCAGCCGGGTGCACCTGGCGCAAGCGAACGTGGGCCTTGCAGGAATGGATCCGACTCGCTCCTGGCAGGGGTCAGCCGAAGGGGCCCATACGTGGGAGGGATGAGGCGTTTAGGAAAGCTACAGACTGGCCACAGGATGCGCCCAGCAGCGTCTGAGGAGGGCAGGAGAGGTAAGGGCTCCGCGGAGACTGCGTTCTCAACACCAGGAGCCGCAGCTGGCGTCAGATGATGTAACGGGGAATTTTGCTTCGATTATGTCAATATAGCAGATGCAAGTGTGTTGCCCTGAAGAACCTGGGGATTTCTCTTTAAATGAGATAACACTGAATCTGCTCTATTCTAGACATTCAGTTGGTTCCCTTCTTAAAAATAAAGTCTGTGAGAGGTGACTATGTCAATATGTCAGCTTTATTTTATATGTATACATACATATATACATATATACAGATATATGTATACTTATGCATATATATTTGTATGTGTATATATTTATTTATTTTTCTATCTCCATAATACCAGTCTATCTAGATATCTGCATCTGCAGAGAATATTAGGACTCTGAATGTCTACAACACTTATGCCTGGAATCATACTAATTTTAGGATGGGTTTTATGTCCATTCTAGACTAACAGTCCTCGATAGCAGGATATATATCTTCAACAGCATTTTTCAACATAGGATAAAACGAATGGATAAAAACAAATGATTAAGGGCTCTTAACAAATCAAGGTTTTTAGTTACCATCTTCAATATGAATTTCAATAATAATTTCTGTAGCATAACACTTTACTTCTCATTTGAAGGTTGGCAAGTCCAAAGGCTGATTTTATCCACTTGCTGTGTTTCTGCTAACAAACACCAGCATCTCACTAATTTTCAGGGGTGAAATGAGGAACTAATTTAGACAAAAATTATTATTCTTATTATTTTTACCTCCTTAGCCTAGTTAACTAAATAGGTTTAAACAAAGTCAATAAAGTGAAGTGTAGGCAATTTTTATCTGTTGAAACTGAATTTCGTAGGAAGAAACAAAACTGTGTTATCAGATAAGATGCAAAGAAATAGAATCTTAAGAACATCTTTTGAAAGATCATTTTCTGTAAAAGAATTACCTTCCCAAAGGCTGTGAAAATTAACAAGAGAAGATGCTACTGGCTTTGCAATCTCCCCTAAATGGGAACTGAAGTTATAGGATGCTGGCAGATTTTGTGAGTGCATGTGTGTGTGTGTGTGTGTATTTTTGTGAAAGTGGAAAATGTAGAGAATTTTAGAGGAGCTTTACGCACCTCGTCATCAGTGGACAGGTTGTGGGATTGGGGAAGAGGAATCATTTGGTTTGATTATGCTCTTAGGAAGATACCCTATGTCAATCATCAAAAATACTTTCATTGAGTGTCTACTATGGCATACAACTTTGCTATGTGCTGAGGTTGTTGCAAAAAACATATAAGGCCCTGCCTTCAAAGAATATGAGGCCTAGCTGAGGAGAACACACAGACAGGCATGAAAAATAATGATCAACACATTAAATGACAAGACCCAGATGAGTAATGTGTGGGCCACGTCAGAGGAGGTGTGATTAAAGACATCTCAGAAGAGGTGGGATTTGTAGGGCGGAAGGTTGGGACAGTCGGGGAAGGCAGTGGGAGACATTGAAGAGGAGAAGTGGCTTAGGACAAGGAGCAAAGTCACAACAGTCCAGTATCTTCCAGGATCAGTGGGCAGATAAGTTAGAGGGTTCTTGCAAAGTTAGAGTAGGAATGACTCTGGGAAGCGTCTCAGGTCAGACTGGAGGGCCGTGCTAAGGAATGCCAGGCTAAGGAGCTTGCATCTTTCCTGTAGGTTATGGAGAATCACTGAAAGCTTTTGAGAAAAGATCATCAGGATGCAAGTGGCATTTTGGAAAGCAATCATTCTAGTGGTGGTGCAGAGGCACATTTTACAGGAAGAACCTACAGGGTTGATTAGAGGAAGGTGAGAATGGAAGGAGACATCAAAATGATTTCTAGACTTTGCGTTTGGAACACCAGCAACAGAATATAGGACAATCCAAATTCCCAAGGGAAATCTCATTATTTGGAAGGGAGATTATTATTTTAGACAAGGTAAGTGTAGGGTACAAGGCAGCTAAGTGCTCCACTGAGCAGAGGAAGGTTAGTTTGGATTGTGGTAGACTGAGTCTGAATATAGATTTTGTCAGTTATTCAAATTGAAAATGTGTCTGAAGCCAGAGAAGCCACTTCTCTGGAGTTCTTAGGCGGGAATAATGGAGAGAAGAGCAGGAGGGTGAGGGTGGAATAGCAGAGCATTTCTGCCTTAAAGGTCAATGGAGAAAAATGGAATAAAAAAAAAGAGTAAAAAATAATGGTCAGAGAGTTAGAAAGAGAACTGAATTGTCACAGAATCCAAGAATCGCGATGTACTGTAAGTGTAAATTACTTACTGGATTTCAAAGATGTAGTATAAAATTTAAAAAATACAAGGTGAAAGATAACATTAATAACTTTTAAAATTATGACTCAACTGTGAAATGATAAGATTTTGGGTACCTTGGGCTAAATAAACTGTTATTAAATTTTACCTTTACAAAAAGTGTTAAATGTGGTCACTAGGGAATGTTCATTTCCCGTTTCTGTTGGACGCTGCTGGTCTAGACCTTCCCAATGAAACTCACGAATGGAGCACTGACAGAGCAGGCGGACGTAAGCTCACACTCACACATGTTTTAACAGTTAAATGCAGCCTCACTCGGTCCATCCAGTCTGAAATCTTTTAAGGTGCATCTTGCACTTTGCGAGTATATTTCTGCATTTTGTGACCGGGGAATATGTCTTAGCTACCCAAGGCTGCTGTAATAGAGTATCACGAGCTGGGTGGCTCAAGATGAGAAAAATGCATTGGCTCATAGTTCTGGAGGCAAAAAATATGAAATCGAGGTGTCGGCAAGGCCATGTTCTCTCTGAAGTCTGTAGGGATGAATCTGCTCCAGGCCTCTCTCCTAGCTTCTGGTGGTGCCTGGCAATCTTTGACACTCCTTGGCTTGTGGCATAATTCAATCTCTGCCTCCATCTCACATGGCCACCTTTTCTTTGTGTGTCTATCTGTATCTCCTCTCTCCTTACGTGGGCACCAGTCATATGGGATTAAGGAGCTACCCTGTGCCATTTTATTTTACCTAATTCCATCAGCAAAGCCTCTGTTTCCAAATAAGGTCACGTTTTTGAGGTACCATGGCTTAGGACTTCAACATATTTTGGGGAGAGGACGCAATTCAACCCTTAACTGTATATTAGAGAGATCTGCTTGTTTATTTTATCTGAAACTTAGGTTATTCTGTCTTACTGAATATTTGGCTCTTTTTTCAACCAGCAGATGATTCTTCAGCTGACAGTCGCAGAACTTACACATTAACTGATTATTTAAAAAATACTTTCAGAGTGAAGTTTTACTCCTTACGGTGGATTTCAGGTAAGGTTTTGGCCATGGGGTGGAGTGGAAATTTTATACTTATATTCATTCAAGTTAGGATGTGGAGAACTTTTATGGTACAGAGAAGATATAATCTTTGTTCTCTAAAATCTTATGGGAGAGTATTTTTCTCTATATAAGGGTATAAAGAGAAAGAAAATTCAGTATTTCTTTGATACATAATTTAGAAAGTTCTAAAAATGAATTGAAACCTTGACAACAACGATGGAAACATAAATGTATCTTATATTGCCTGGAAAAATAAAGGCAATGGGCTTCACTTAATGGTTTTCCAACTAAGAAATGTCATTTAGCATTTGCATGAACTTAAATCCAAAATGTATATTGCATGATTATTAGTTTATGAAGCTGTTTAATAGCAACTTGAAATACTGACCTGGCCATTTTCTCTCTTTAGATCATGAGTATCTCTACAAACAAGAAAATAATATCTTGCTATTCAATGCTGACCATGGAAACACCTCCGTTTTCTTGGAGAACAGTACATTTGTATGTTTAACCACATAATTAATTCATGCTTTGGGGAAATACTGTTTTTTTTTTTTCATAACCTTTTGAATCATGAGTTCTATCGTTTCTCATCCTGTTGGACTCTCTCTGCAGCATGCGGCACGGTGGATCTTTCTCTGCTTCTTGAAATGCTCCCTGCCTTGGCTACTTCTAAGTCTCCTCTGACGATTCCTCCTCCTCTACCCGTCCCCTCAAGTGTAAGTGCCCTGCAAGTCTCCATCCTTCTGGCACCCTCTCTTCTCACTCAGCAGGCTCTTCCACAGTAAATTTTATCCCCTCCCACAGCATTGCTCTCTCCTTCATGGCTTTGATTCTCAGACACACGCTTTTAACACTAACCTCCTCCTAAGATCTAAATTTCTGTTCCAATAGCCTGCTGGCTCCCGCACACGGTTGGCCTGCAGGCTTGTTAAACTCAGTATCCTATGCTAAACTGTTTGTCTCCCCTCCCCTCTCCTAACAAGGCCAAAGCATCTTATTCCTTGTCCCCAAATCCCAATCTTGGTAAGTAGTATTCTTCTCCAAGTCACCCAAGCCAGAAACCTCAGAATCATCTGTGGCTCCTTTGTCAGCCCCTATAGTAACCACTGAACCATCCCTAGTGATTCAGCCTCTGCAATGTCACTAATCTCTCACATTCCTATTGTGTAGCCCTAGTACAAGGGCTCTTTTAATCTTATAGTGAACGTTCTAACTTGTATCCCTAACTCCATTCTTTTACTCTTGAAATGAGTGCTCTAGCTTGGGTCTCTAACTCCATTCTGTGAACCAGGACAGCTCATTGTCCATGTTCAGGGCTAATGCAACCCCTGTGCTCTCCCCTTTTATTTTCACCACTGGCCACCACTTTCTGGTGTCCCCATATACTTTGTAAAAGAAAGAGCTCACTCTATCACTTCCACCTGCTCCACTTTTTGTATTTAGCTCCCAGCTAATTTTCTAGTTTTATGGTTCTGGACCTCTACCTTGTCTGACACACCCTCTTTTGTATCCAGGCTGTGCATAATCCTTGGCTGTCCTTTAAACATGCACACGCTTTCACGATCCAGGTTTTTGCTTGCACTCTTCCCCCTGTTGAAAAACTCTCCTTTCTGTTCCCGCCCCCCACCCTCAGGGCCGTCCTAGCGCAATAGAATTAACCCTTCTCTTCCTGGTTCTCCAGCACTGGGCACCTTCCCCCAGTCCCCTTGGTTGTTTGTGTGAGTGAATGTGTCACGTCCCCAAAACTGTGAACCCCCCCCCGGCATGAGTCCTCCATGTGGTAAGTGCTCAATGAAGTCATTTGGATTGAATTGTTTCTCTTTTTTTTCTATTGGTTCACAGGATGAGTTTGGACATTCAATAAATGATTATTCAGTATCTCCTGATGGAAAGTTTATTCTCTTAGAGTACAACTATGTGAAGGTAAAATATATGTTTTCTTACCATGACATTTAAAGAATCCTATGAGTGTGTTATTTTATAACTGATTTCGAGTCTATTATATTTAATATTGATACTTAAATAATATGATAAGCACTAAAAGTGCATCAATTCTGCATCAAAAAGGGAATGGTCATTCTCATTCATAACAGAGAAGAACAGAGAATACTTTAAAAGAAATTCATTTTTTGGTGCTTTCAAATTCTAAAAAGTATAATTAATATATCACATACATTGATAAGTGAACAAAATAAAATTTATGTTATGTATTTATGATGTAATTTAGAATAAGTTAATATGTCTGACTTATTTCCTTTGTCTCTGCTTTACATATGGTAAGACACTCAAGAAGTATTTGTTTTAAAAAAGAGTTATGCTTCCCATAACAAAGGAGGTGTCAGTGGCTGAGAGAGTTCAAATAGAGTCAGGAGGCTACTCTGAAGACTGCTTTTGTGTAGGCTTCAGGTGGATATTGCTGCTTATCGTGGTTTGCCGGACCCCAACCAGGGCCATTCCTGCCAACCCTGGAGAACAGCTGGAGCTTTGTTTGGGATTCCGCAGGGGCTCCATGCACTGTGGTTGCTTTCCAGAGGCCTGTAGCCTCCAGATGGGTTCCTAAACCAGATAAATTCTGAAAGCCAGAGGGGCTAGCCCCTCCAGAACATCAAGCAGTTCCATCCCCTTGTACCATATTGTTGACAGCCCTTTCCAACATGAAGGGGTTGGGGTAGGCATGGCCCGGTACACCTGGGGATTGGAAGGGGGATGGGGGAGAGGGTGGAGCTGTAACAGAGAAGATAGGATTTGACAAATGAGTATGACTGCTGAATTGTTGTATTGATGTTTCTTTTGGTCTCTGGTGTCTTAGAGCAGCTAGAGGAAAAAGCCTAGAATTGTACAATTGTTACCCATGCCAGGCTCTGAAATATATTCTGCAACTGGTTGTTGCAGTGTGCTTTGGAATTTGCTGCTTTTTTTGTGTATGTGTTACTTTTCACAATTAAAAAAAAAAGTTACACTTCCCACCTTCCAGAAGAGGCTCTTCAAGGTGACCAGATCAACTTCCTGCCTTCAGGTACCACCGGATACAAACCTTTCTGAAGAGAGCAGCTCCACACTGGTGTCACAGTGCCTTCCAGAAGGTTCTCAGTTACCCCCAGGAGCCCAGCCCAATCTCTAATTTTCACACATTCAGGAAAGATTATATCTTACTTACACATCCTCTTCATATTTAGGATGGATGCAAATCCCTGGTAACTTTAAGTACAGTAGTTTAGTTTTTCATAGACTTGACCTCAGTTTTCAAGTACAGGAAGGTGCCAGGAATGTAGGAAAGATTGACCACCTGTAGAGATAGTCTGCCTTGGAAATGGAATACACATCTGGGACTCCCACCTCTGGCTATATTTGTCAGGATAAATAATATGGAATGGCTTTATCTCACATTCCAGTGCAGCTGTACTCAGGCCAGGCAAGCCATTCCTTACTCCACTTACCAACTGTGGATGGTAGCCATCAATCATAATATTTTCTCTGGATTCACTGTGCTGGGCTTCATTTCTTCAACATGAAGACTCTCTGACTTATGTTCTACTAAGCCTATCAACTCTAATCAAATTAGAATTCTACACCAACTTTAACACCTCTGTTCCTAAAGAATGGATTGTGTGTTTAATTCAGTAGTTCTTATTGCTTTCTATGGAGGAAAATCACTTGAGAAGCTTTTTAAACTTATCAGGGTCCAGGTCCCATCCTCAGACCAGTAAATCGAAGTCTCTGGGAGTAAAGCTGGGTATTAATACTTGTTCTAATGCTGTAGCTGATGCTAATGAGTGAGCAGGTTGAGAATCACTGAATAACTGTTGTCCATGTTAGAGACTTTATCATTTCAGAACTGTAAGGTTAAGGTATGGATGAAAGGTCAATCCCAGGTTAATTGACTATTGTAGACAGGTTTGAAAAGTGCCATTTAATGTATGCCCAGTTGATGTATTCTCTCTGGTAGGCTTTGACTGGACAGCCACCACAGGTGGTTCGTATTTGTGGTGTACTGGAATTTAGCTATATTTTAAACCATTTTGCTATTTTCACTCTGTTCCATCCATGCTCCAGGGAGCATCCAGAACAATCCTTTTATAACCTAAGTTAGATTGTGCTGAAATTCTTCTCTGACTTTCCATTACACTTTGAATAAAGCACAAATTCTACCCAAGGCATCATTAGGAAATTATGTAATGGGTCTGCCCCTTGGAACCTATCTCCTACCACTCTCTCTTGCATCTACTGTGTTTGACCAGTGCTTCCCACCCTGCCTGGACTTTATTAAAATCATCTGGGAAAGGTTTTAAAAAATTAGAGGCTATAGCCCACCCCAAATCAACTAACTTCTCATGGTTGTAGGTGGGGTGCAAGAACAGGCAGATGTAAGGGCTTCCCAGATAGTTCTATACCTTGAAGGGTAAGAACCCTTCCTGCAAGTACAAGTGCATTGCTCTTTCTTTTTCTCATACATCACTTGCTTTTCCATTTTAGAGCCAGAGCATCTGTGACTGCTCTCTCCTAGAACCTCCTGCCCCGATCTGTGAATGGCTCTCTACTTTTCTATTAAATCAGGTCCAGGCTCTTCTGTATCACTGTGTTGTCCCCTGACACTCGTGCCCACCAGTCACTCTAACTATCATATTAGCTTATATTAATTTCTCATAAAATTTTGTGGAACCATGTTATTTATTTCTTTACTTGTTTATTGCCTGTTTAACTTCAGGAGAATAGAAGTCTCCGATTTACATGTGTTTGAATCACTGCTGCATTCCCCACGAGCCACACAGCACATGCTCAACTAATTTTTATTAAATGAATAGATGTTTTATTGCAAATCATTGAATTTTAAGATTATTGAAGGTAGAGAACTGTATCTTCTATCCTTCTTTTGAATTTCCAGAGTATCCTATAGAATATTCTGTACTGTATAAAAGGGTTGACTAACCAACCCTCAAGTAACATATCCAGAACAAAAAAAAGTCTAACTTTATTGCATTTCCTTGCTCTAATGTCTAATGTTCCTCAGATCCTACCAAATGACTTCTCCATGACTGAGTTAGTGCATCCAGAACAGTCAACTATTACATCTAAGTTGTGACTACCAATAAATAAGTGAGTGAGTGAATGAGTGAACAAGTGATACCATACAGTGCAGTGCAGAAGCTCTCCCAGCATCTCTACCCACTGCTCTATGCTCTTGTGATATTAATAATGGTTATCATTGGCTATGGCATGTTTACAACGTTCTTGAACCCCACAAAGCGCTCCCCATGCTCTCTTGGTTATCTGAGATTGTTGCTGTTATTATCCCCATTTTCCTAAAGAGAAAAGTTTTCAAAACTTGCACAGTAGAGGCTTGGATCCAGATTATAAGACTTCGAAGCTTGTGATCCTAAACAAGATCTGTCCTATGGCTAAGCTCCATCCTTCCCCCTGCCGCAGTGCCCCTCTAGCCCTCCTCTGTGTGGTTGTCCCCCACCGCTGACACTCAGCTCAAGAATCACCTTCTCCACCGGCCTTCTATTCCTCGCCAACGTCTAATTTATGATTCCTGCCTCCACTGTACCGTTGGACATCCCGTTGCGCTTCCTCTATTGTAGTTTACTTGGCTCTATCCCCCATCCACCTAGATGCCCCTAAGGACAGGGACCTTACTCATCCAGTGATACCTGACGTATGCTTGCTGCCAACATTTACAGACTAAATAGACTGATGAGTCCGTTTCAAAAGAGGAAGTGGACATACCAAACATCTCGGGTTTCCTTTTACAATCCACGATGGATGTGTCATCCTAAAATGATCTCAATTCTTCTTAAACCGCTTAATGTCTTTAGCCTATACCTTATCTTTTGGCTTTAGCAAATATTATACTCAGAGGTTGCCCAGAAACAAGCACTGGATGTGTCAAAATAATCCAGGAATTAGGAAAGGACTTGCAAAAGTGGGACTTAATAAATATTTGTTGATATGAGAGGGTAAGAGATTCTTCAAGGTAAAGAACCCTGGCTTTGGGTCCCAGTTCTGCCATAATACAGCTATGTTTCTTGAGCTATCCGTTTCATTTATTGCTAAAATTTGATTGTTTTTATTTGGTTTATTTCTTGAACACCTACAGTGTGGCTTGTACGAGACCAGACTCCAGGTACTTAAAGATTAATAATAAAACACAATCTCTTATCCTTAGATCTATGGTAGGGAAGATAGATAAGTAATTAAAATAATATTAATTTTTATATGTACCTACATATAAACATAATTTTTCATAAATGCAAATATGTGAAAATAAGCACACTTTTTACCTTCAGTCTTAATTTTTTCACTTTTTTATTAACTCCCTACTCCTCACCCAACTTTTCCCCCAGGTATCCCATGTTTAAGGTCTAGAGTGTCTATCTCTCTATATTTCATATTTTTCTCGCTATTCATATAATCCTATGAGAATATATAGGTGTTGTTTTTATTGCTTGTTCTATGAAAAGGGAATTGCATTTAGCACATTTTTTGGTAAACTGCTTTTCTCGCTCAGCAATACTTTGTGACACTCCCTTTGAATCACCTGGAGTAGTTCTCAGTCATTTCTAACAGCTGTCTAATAGTCCATCATGTGGGTTTATCTTAATGTATCCCATTAATAAATGCTTTTTTCCTACTGTAAACAGTGCTTCAATAAACTTATGTCCTTAATTATTGGTGAAACATACACAGGTTTGCAGTGTACAGTTCTGTAAACTTTTATAACATGAAATTATCAGTGAACCTGCATGCTTATGTGGAACATAACAAATTCCAGGAGACCTCACTAGAGCGCCCAGCCAGTCATTTAATTGCCCCCACAAAGGTAATGATTAATTGACTTCTACAACCACAGACTACTTTTGCTTGTTTGTGAACTTTACCTGAATAGAATCAGTCATATCCTCCCTTTGGCTTCTGGCTTCTTTTGCTCAAAGTTATGTTTGTGAGATTTAATGTGTAGTAGCTTGTAGCAGGAGTTCATTCATTTTCGTTTCTCTACATGTACTCTGCTAAGTGAACATACCAAAATGTCTTTTCCTTGCCACTTTTGATAGGCTTCTTTCCAGTTTAGAGCCATTGGAAGTAATGCTGCTGTGAGCACTCGCGTATGTCCTTTGGTGCATGTATGAACACATTTATGTTGGCCTTAACCTGGGAGTGGGATTGCAGGGTCAGAGAGTATATATGTGTTGAGCTTTAAAATACTGTCTTATAGTCACTCCACATCCTTGCTAATATTTAGAACTGTAAATTGGTTAACTAGCTTGTTTTAATTTTAGCTATTCTGTCAAGTATACAGTGCTAGTTTCTCTGGTTTTAATTTGCGTTTCCCTGGTGAGCACCATATGTTCATGGTCATTTGAAATCCTCTTTGGTAAAATGAGGGGCCGAATAGTAGCCCATTTTTTTCTTGGAATTTTCTTTTTCTACAGATTTATATATTTTGGATATATCTTTCATTAGTTATATATACTGTTGATGTCTCCTCCTACTTTGTGTGTTGCTGTTTCACTCTCTTAATGGTGCTTTTGATGAACAGAAATTCCTAAGTTTAATGATGTCCAATTTATTGTTTCTTTCTCCTTTATAGTTGGTGCTTTTTGTGTTCTGTTTAAGAAATATTTACAACTCCAAGGTCATGAAGATATTCCTCATATGTTATCTTCAAGAAATTTTGTTGTTTTGCCTTTAGGTCTTTGACCATTTAGGAATTGATTTTTTTTTTTAATGTCTGATTTGAAGTAAGGGATATGGGCATCTACTTGACCCAGAACTACTTATTTTAAAAGGCTGTTCTTTCCCCACCACATGGAAGTGGCACCCTTTCATAAATTAGGTGGCCTAATATGTATGTGTCTGTTTCTGGACTCTGTTCTATTTCGGTACTCTATTTGGTTAAGATGCGCCAAAGCCACCTGTGTTAATAGCCATAGCTTTAAAATAGTTCTTCAGAATCCAGTTGTATAAAACTTCCACTTTATTCTTTCCCTTCAAAATTTCTCTCTATTATTGCACCATTGGTATATAAGTGGGAGAATCATATTTTGATTGGAATTGCATTGAATCTATAGGTCAATTTGGAGAGAAGTGACATCTTTATAATATTTTGTCTTCTGATCCATAAGTGTGTTCATCTCTCAGTTTTATCTTGTAGCTTCATGGTAGGGTTTTTCATCTTTCATTAGAGTTATTCCTGGGTATGATATGTATATGTATATGTATACATATATTTAATTTTTTACTATTTTAGATAGTATCACTTAAAATTTTTTGATTTTCTAATTATTTGTTCCTTCTACTGAGAAATGCAGTTGATTTTTTTGCTTATTGATCTTTGATCCAGAGGTCCTTATAAACTCACTTATTCATGTTAGCAAACTATAGTTTTCCCCTCCATGTATTCACAGTCATATCATTTATGAATAATGACAGCTTCCTAATGCTTTTTTATTTCTTTTTCTTGTCTTATTGCACTGGCTAAAAGTTCCAGTTCAATGTTGAATAGAAGTGATAATAGTGAGTGTCCTTCTATCATCCATGTCTCAGTATCAGGAGAAAAGCTTTTAATAAATTACCATTAAAGGTGATGACATTGATTTTTTTTTTTAGTACTCTCTATAAGATTTAGTTACTTTCTACCTCTCATTTGCTAAGATTTTTTTAAAACATGATTGAGTATTAAATTTGTCAAAGTGCTTCTCTTCAGCCTTTGAGACAACCATATTAAATCCTTTATTCTCTTATTATGGTGAAGTACATTGATTGATCAGAATGGTAAATCATCCTTGCATAAAGAAACACAACTTGGTTGTGTTGCATTACCCTTTTGATATGTTATTAGATTTAGTTTGCTAATATTTTGTTGAGTATTTGTTTACATTCATGGAAGAGATTGACCTATAATTTTCTTTTTTATAATGTCCTTGTAAGATTTGTTACCAACTTTGTGACTGCCTCTCCAGAATTGTTTGTTTAAGATTGGTGTAATATCTTCCTTAAATATTTGGAAGAGTTTACAGGTAAAATTATTTGGGCTTGTAATTTTTCTTATCCAAAGATTTTTATTTATGAATTCATTTATTAGATTTAGAACTATTCAGATTTTTCCTTTTTTCTTGCCTCAGTATTTATGAATTATTTTTCATGACTTCCCATTTTTTATTTCTGATATTGGTCACGTATGCCTTTATTGGTGGGGGGGAGCTCAATATTGCTGTATTTGGAATTTTTTAGTCTTTTCAAAGAACCAATTTTTGATTTTGCTGACTTTTCCCTATGTTTTCTATTTGATCACTGCTGTTAATTTATATTCTTCTAATTCCTTTGAATTTATTTTGCTTTTCACTTTTAGCTTCTTAAAATTGTTTAAAATATTGATGGTATTTGAATTTTCCTTCTTTCAAAAAATCTGTAACACTTTACATTTTTCATCAGAATGTACAAAAGTAAACATCTGCCCATATCACCACCAGCAATAGCATTACAATTCTTTTGAATATTTTCCCAGGATGATGGGTGAAATATAAAAATTTGCATTTTCCCAAACAGGTGATCCTAACATATTATAGTAAATGCTAGGAATAATCTGGGCATGGAAGGTGCACTTCAGTCCACTGGGGACCAGGGAAGCTTGTTGGAGAAGGTGATGCCAGGACTAGATTATAGACGAGGTCCAGAGGAGCTTGTAGTAATCATTTCTAAGATATTTCCTAATTCCAAAATTCTAAGGAATTGTAAAATATGATGACTTTTGAGAATTATACACTGACATATTACTGTATCTCTCATCTTGAGCTTCTATAGCAAGTGGCCAAACTATCAAGAAAATCATAGGAGCCTGAAATGTCTGTTCTCTTTTATAGCAATGGAGACATTCCTACACAGCTTCATATGACATTTATGATTTAAATAAAAGGTCAGTGACTTCCCCACAAAATCTATTAGGCTTTACTGGTGCAATATAAGAATAAAACCTCACTGTGATTTATCCTTTTGACAACGTTTCCTTTATCTTTTTTTTTTCCAGGCAATTGATTACAGATGAAAGAATTCCAAACAATACACAGTGGATCTCATGGTCACCAGAGGGTCATAAATTGGTTAGTGAATCTTTCCTGTTGTCAGAAAAGTCTTGGCTCAAATCTTCCAAATGTGCTGATACAGGACTGGTATTTTAGGAAGCTTATATTTTACTAGAAAATACAGTATTATCACCTCAGAGAGTATCTTAGTAGCTGAACACAGTAAATATGATTTCTGAAAGTTTCTGATCTACTTATTGCAGAATTGCTTTGTCACTGGGGGAACAGGCTGCTCATGGTCTACTTACTTGTACTTAGGTCTTTTTAAGAGTCACACCTGCCTTCCACTAGTTCTGTGACTGTCTAGGTCACTGTAGATCTATTTTCATGTTCTACATTGCTGGGAGAATGTTAGAAGCTCAAACAAATCTAAACAGGAAGACAGATGTTTATCTGCAGTTGAACTTCTTCCCAGCATGCAACTGCATTCCCTTACATTGCCTCCCACCTCCCCCCCCAAAAATTGCACAAGCATACATCACACCAGAGAAGTGGCCAGTCTCCCAGGTGTTTTCACACATTTTAGCATCCAAATAGTGGTACTTGTGAGCTCCTTGTTTTTAACATATTACGAATGTTTTCAGGGTTGCTTGGGCATTATACCCCCATTCTTGTAATTTCAGAACGAGGAGAAAGGAGTACATGACTTGCTTAAATTGAATATCTAACCTATGGTACTAAGTAATTGCATACCAAAAAGTTTTTTTAGGACACAGTAATTGATAATTTTTTTTTACTCTGGGTTAAATATAATACGTTATTGTTGATACCAATCCTTTTTTTAATTTGTGTTTTCCTCTTTCTAGGCATACGTTTGGAAAAATGATATTTATGTTAAAAACGAACCAAATTTACCAAGTCACAGGATCACATGGTCTGGAAAAGAAGATGTAATATATAATGGAATCACGGACTGGGTTTATGAAGGTAGAAATTTTTTAAGCTTTTTCAAATAAAAACTCTACTAACTTTTTAAAACAATTAAGAAATCTTTTCAAATGGAGAAATCCAATCACATTAAAAATCAGCTCACCATACCAGGTGTCTTATAAACTGAGAAATTCTTAGCAGAAGCTACTGCTGCTTATGTCCTCATTGTTTCACAAAACTCTTATTGTCTCTGGTTTTTCTGCTACAAAAGGCTTCTCTGTGTAGGTAGTTGTCCTTCTTACTGAGGTATGAAAGCATCCAGATTAGCATCAAATGTTTTTCTAACCAGACCTGCCTAACCCAGAAGTTATTAAGGAAAGCACATACTCCCACAGCATTCCAAAGATGACAAAATATTGTCCAGAGGTGGAGGAGTAGAAAAGAAAATGCCTGTTTTATGGAGGATTTGTGTTCATTTGAACTTAGACACATCATGATTTCTTGCTTTTAAAAAAGTAAAAATTAATTAGAAAGGCAGGAGAAAATGAGTAAAATACAAAACTAACAAAAAAATTTTAAAGGAATCTTCTCTTTTAGGGTAGAGTTTTAGAAAATATTAGAAAAATACTTCATGTCTATAGTCGCCAAGGTAAAAGACCTTTTGAGGCTTTTTGAAATCTTTCATCAGGTTCCCTCTTACTTGTTAGAAAGAGTCACACTGCTTATTTCATCCTATTATTTCTTCTTCATAGTTAAAAAATAAAATTTTTCTTCATGAGGTAGTTTTTGGCTTCACCTAATTCCAATCAAGTTGAATTTTTAATGGATAACATTGTAACCAAAAACAATCAAGTTAAAAGAAATAAATTCCCATGGCCAGAAATAAGTATTTGATTAAAACTTGTAATGAAATTTACTAATAGTGGTCACTTAGGGATTAGAAGAAAACTTTGACTCTGTTGGACAGCAGCACAGGCTCCAGGACACAGAGGGACCTGTGGTAAGCTCCTTCCCGAAGCTGTGGCCCTCCTTCCAGAACCATGAGGTCTCTAAGCTCACAGCCAGCGCTGACTCCCTTTTGAAGGGGCGCAGTAATTGGAGGGCTCTCCTTTTGCCTGTTCCTGACGGAACACTTCACGGCTTTGCAGCTCCCTGGCTCTAAGAATGGGACTTTGCTCCCTGCAGGGGAGATCCCTGCCATTGGCTTTGTGTATCACAGATGATGCATATGCAGAAAGGAGCCCAACTTGTTTCTCCATGTATGGGAATCACCCTTGCACTGCGGCATGGAGACTCTGGGAAATGAAAGGGCGTGCAATTTGAGAATCTGTAGGTTCATTAGTAAAAGAAAGGACAAGATTGCGAAGTCAGGAATAGGGCCATGTGCTGGACTTACAGGAAAGCCTAACGTATCCCCACCCCACCCCAGAGCCCCAAATATCTTTTCACCTTTCACGTGTTTTCACCTTGTCTTAGTGCGTGATGTTCCAATTGATTATTGTCTTATTTTAATAAATTCTCTTTTATAAAATGATACTACTTCATCTCTTAATGTGAAGTTAAATGCACCAATTTAAGCCAGATTGAAAATGAGAATCCAGTGAGAGGAAGAGTGAGAAAGGATAGAGAAGTATATAATTTTGGAACAGGGAGCGCTCTTTATGCTCTGAAGTCTTGGCATTGAGAGTGGGGGCTTGTGGCAATTCAGAGCCGCTAAATTCCCCACCACGTGTGAGGTGCTGTGCCAGGCGCTGGGGATATGAAGACAAATGCCACTCAAGCGTTGCTCTCGGGGAGTTCAGTCCGAAAAAGGGGGGAAAGATGCCAACATAAGCGCCATGTTCGGAGGGAACACTAGGTGCAGGGTTCTCAAGAAGGCCTGAGGCATCCCAGGATGTGGGGTTCAGCACAGAGTGGGGACACCTGTGCCTGTATCAGGAAGGGCCTGGAAATCTTCTTCCTTCATTTGTCACTCTCCTTCCTCCCTGGCTGTGGCCCCCTCGTTGTCTGGATTTTGGATTTGACCGGAAGCAGTTTAATGTTAACAGTTTTATTACATTGGCAATATGGGAACATATATCCTATATTCCAAATAAGCACACAGTTCAAAACATAAAACAAAAGGTTAAAATATATTGGAATATAGATGGAATCAGCAGTGGTCAATGAGAGGAAGGGGTAAGGGTTACGATATGTATGAGTTTTTTTTTTTCTTTTTAAGTTCTTTATCTGGAGTGATACAAATGTTCTAAAAAATGATCATGGTGATGAATATACAAGTATGTGATGATATTGTGAGCCACTGATTGTATATCATGTATGGAATATTTGTGTGCTAAGAATGTTTGTGTCCTTTAATTTATGTGTGGACTAAAGCAAAAAAATGTTTATTTGGTGCAAAATTTATAGTTTGACTAGTGCATCTCCTAATATAACTTATGTGGACATCTTAATTGAATGTCATAAGTACATGGAACCTTGAGTAGGGCATGAAATTTTGTAGATTTTACCACAGTGATGCCCCAATAGATCCCAGAGTGATTTGAACAATGAACAAAAAAGTATTTGCAAAGTCCCCTTGGGAGAATGGCAAAAAAGGGGGAAAATTCAACTTGCCCATGTGGAGAATTCCTGATATTTTCACAAGCAGTGGGGACAACCAAAGCAATAGACCGAGTAGTCAATCTTGGGTTTGTTCATGTGGAGCTTATCCCCACAAAGGATAGGCTAAGCCTACTTAAAATTAGGCCTAAGAGTCACCCCCAGAGAACCTCTTTTGTTGCTCAAATGTGACCTCTCTCTCTCAACCAACATGGCAAGCAAACTCACTGCCCTCCCCCTCTCTATGTAGGACATGACTCCCAAGGGTGTGGATGTTCCTGGCAACGTGAGACAGAAATCCTAGAATGAGCTGGGACTGAGCATCGAGGGATTGAGAAAACCTTTTCGATTGAAAGGGGGAGGAGAGAAATGAGACAAAATAAAATGTCAGTGGCTGAGAGATTTCAGAGTCGAGAGGTTATCCCAGAGGTTATTCTTATGTATTTTATATATATATATATATATATATATATATATATATATATCCCCTTTTTAGATTAAGGTATATTAGGCTAAAGGGAAGTGCCTGAAACTGTAGAGCTGTGTTCCAGTAGCCATATTTCTTTAAGATGATTGTATAATGATATAGCTTTTGCAGAGTGACTGTGTAATTGTGAAAACTTGTTCTAATGCTCCTTTTACCTACTAGTATGAAGATATGAGTAAAAAATATGGATTAAAAATAAATAAATAATAGGGAGAACAAATGTTATAATAAATTGAGTAGAGGGAAATACAGTGGTCAATGAGAGGGAGTGGTAAGGGCCCTTTCTTTTGTCTTTTTATTTCTTTTTCTGGAGTGATATGAATGTTCTGAGAAATGATCATGGTGGTGGACATAAAACTAGTGATGATATTGTGAGCCATTGATTGCACACCAAGTATGGAATGTTAATACATTAAGAATGTTGTGTTGTTATGTTGATTGGCTTTATTAATAAACATTTTTTAAAAAGGCAACACACAGACACATTCAAAAACATTCAAAAAGAATGTTTGTGTTTGTATGTTGTTTGTCAATAAAAATATTTTAAAAAAACGTAAAACACCAACTTCTACTTGTACACAAATGTGATTTTAGAAAAAACATGTAGACTAGAAACAATGGATAGAGAAGGAATGAGCCTTAATAAAGTAGATGAAGTTCTGTGCAGAAAACCTCCTTGACATGGAATCACAAGGCCTGGGTTCTAGTTCTTGTCTGAGGTGATTGACTCAATGGCTCTAAGCCTTAGTTTCCTACTCTGTAAAATGGGCTATGAATAAATTCACCCAGGGATCTTTATAAAAACTCAAGAAGTGTTTCGTAAATTCCAAATTGTTCAATAAAGATTACTCGATGATAGTATAGGTTTACTGCTCATAGAGTCATCTCCAGATGATGAGTTTTCAGGTACTGGAAGTATTAAAATAGAGCCAGGAAGGGGCAGTATAGCATGGAGATTAAAAGTATGAACTCTGGAATCCCACAGGTCTAGTTTCATTCCTGATTCTATCATTGTTAGTCATGTGACCCTGGGAAAACTACACATCACCTTTAGGTCTACCTCACTTTGCTCATCTGTTCAGTGGGGTATTGTGGTGGATTAACTGAGATGATGTCGTCAACTGCTTATCAATGCCTGGTAAATAGTTAGCACTCATCAAATGTCAGCTGTTTTTCATCATGATAATAATCATATTGAAACAGCCATTTGGAGGAACTTGCAGGGGGGCTGAAGCAATTGGGATAGATGATCTCCTAACTCTAACATTCCAATTTCTATGCTTTTACATTCACATCAGCACATGAGACTTCTGCACAAAGGAGTCTGCATAAAGGAATAGGGGTCTCCACCCCAGTCTACTTGAATTCTCCATTTCCAGTTGATAAAAGAAATTCTGGCATTTTAAGAGCAAGAGTCAAATGTCCACACATTGGCTTTCGTCACAAATGTGGTAGAGAGCTGCGTTTGCTGGGGATTGAAAAGGAAACCAACAATGTTCCAGAAAGCATGATGTTTCTTTCATTTACCTCCTTCTTTGACCCTGTTCTTCCCTTAGAATATATACCAGAGAAGGGTGTAAATCCAAGAGGATATTCTGTTTGGGGAGTGGGCAAAGGAGTTGTTTCTCAGCAGTGTTCTCATGTAACTCCTTGCCATTCTAAATCCATCCTTCCCAAATCTTGTTTGTGCCAAACGTAGTAAACTCTGGGCCCCATGTTGATTGGGTGGAGCTGTGCGCCACCTACCAATACCCTGCGGGCTCAGTACAAACTGAGCTCAGTTGGGGAGAGTATGCTGGCATGTTGACTGTTGGGAAATTAGAAAAAAGAATCAGCCTCTTACGTGAAATTTACTTTTAGTATGTTTTGAGGCATCAATTTAAAGGATTCTAAGATAAAGAAAAAAAATGCAGAGCTTATATTAAATATTGTGAACTAAGATATTCTAAAATGGTCCAATGGGTTACTTACTTTTACAATCTAAATATAATCTTGAAGATTTTATTTTTATTCATTTGTATTACTCTGATTTTGGAAGCCCAGCAAATGTGAAGTGGTTCATTAGTTGAACTCTACTATAATTACCAAAGCTAATGAGAACAATATTTTGAATGCCAAAGCCAATTTATCAGCTACTTCTTGTAACAGAACAATTTATGTCTTTTTTTACAGAGGAAGTCTTCAGTGCCTACTCTGCTCTGTGGTGGTCTCCAAACGGCACTTTTTTAGCATATGCCCAATTTAATGACACAGGAGTTCCGTTTATCGAATACCCCTTCTATGCTGATGAGTCATTGCAGTACCCAAAGACGGTGCGGGTTCCATATCCAAAGGTCTGTGCTCTTATCTTTATAGCATTTCAGTGATTTGATGGGAAGAGAATGGTTCCATTTAATCCCTTCCTGCTAATGAAAATATTGTCAGTCTCTCTTCAACAGCTTGCTGTGATTACTCCTGCTGAAGTCAACAGCATCTGGCAATTTTAAAGTATTTTTATTATCCCAGGAAAGAGTGTGATTTAAGGTTTTGTAATTTCTCCAAAAACTTTGAGGACTGACAAGCAGATAAAGATGGGAAAATGTTTTTGAAAGAGGTAGGGGCAATGAAAATGATTGAATGGAAGAAAAGAGGCTGTAATTGAATCAGGAGCTCATGTCATTTGCAAGAGTTGGAATGTGCACCAGATGAAATGGAAAAACTTGATTATATCAGACTGTATTACTACTAATGGGATATAGTTTACGTAGTTCTATTATTAATTTACCCAGTAATGTAAATATCGCACATCCTCCATGTAGAATGATAGTGTCAAGCCTTGATTTTCAAGGTTGCTCCCCTTCTCCAGGATACATGTTGATTAAAATCGAAAGGCTTTGTTCAGCAGTGTAAGCCAGGGAATAGGAGCATCTGGGAGGCAACTGGGGATTCTTCACAAGAACCACAATAAATGTTAAAGTAAAAACTTGAGCAAAATTTGGTTAGATCTCAGAGAGCATTAGTCGATTAATTCAGGAATCGGGGAGATTCCCCCTGCCAAGAGGTAGAGAGGCATTCTGCTGAGCAGAGACAGCAACGGGCTTTTATAGACAGGAACAAGGAGCACATTAGGAGGACATTTCATTGGTTAATGCAAACCACATTTCCTAATGTGGTTAGTGCAGGTGATTGCTTGGCAGTGAAGAGTTTGGCTGGTGTAAGAAGAGGAAGTTGGCGATTGAAATTGTGTTTTCTGGGCAAGCTGGCCATCTACGGGGTATAGAAACTTACTTAGATTTTGGTTTTGCTGACATGGACTTAGCATGCGCCTTTCTGGTTAGGCTTACTAGAGTTTATTTGTCAATTCTCCCCTTTTGATCTGGCTGTCAGCCAAGCTATGGACTGAGATCACAATGTACGGCATCGGTGCTACTCTCAGTGCCCACGTGTTGGCTCTAGGTGGCTCCGTAGGTGATTAACTCTAGGTTCCAGACGTCAGGTGTTTTTGTCTCTTTGTGCTTCTACCATTCTAGACAGATAGATGCCATTTGGCGAGATGACTGGGTGCAACCATTTAAAACTCTTGAGAGGATACAGTATACCAGGGAGAGTATTGTGTGATTACTATGAATAGTAAAATGCCCAATATTTGGAGTATGCTTCTGAGCCAAGGACCCCAGGACTCAAAGTAATGGAAATGAAAGAGACCAAAGACGATCTCAAGGAAGGACTTAACTTATTTGAGCCATGTGGTTTGTTTGACTATTTCAGGTAATTGGGTTTCGACTTCCCCAGAAGTGTTTATCCAAGTACAGCAGGTGGTATTGATGGCAGCACAAACTCCTACTTCCTTAGCCAGCAAGTAGACAAGCACAATTCTATGATTTAAAATAATGTTAACTAGAGAATCTAAAGATTTTTGTTGTGCAGAAATTGCCTTTGCAAAGGGATTAGCAATTTGTCCTATTCTTATAGATAACATTTCTAACCATATTTACACAGTTGTTAATTCCCAACTCAGGCAATAAAAGTCTAATGAAAGAGGCTTATTCTATATCAGCGACAACCTAGGTAATTCCCATTTGGCTCAGAAACGTAAATTAAGTGGGATAGTGGAATGTGAAGTTTCAGATTGGTTATAAATTTCTAAAGGAACAAGAAGGCATCCTAGGGTGCATTGTCCCATCACCATCCAACAATCTGTACAGGGAATTGCCCAACCAGTAGAGGTTTTATTTCTTTGATTAAAAAAAGAAAATCCCTGGCAGGGTGCAACCTGTCCACCCCTAGAGATGTCAAGGTCATCTTAGGGCCACCTCTGGGTATATGGGTGAGCCATTTGCCATTTTCATTACATTGAGAGTTGTTGCAACCTGCCAGCTTGCACAGGGGGTTGGAGAAGAAGGGTACACAGCCAATGGCTGTGCCCTTACCTTTGTGATAGGGTATAAATGAAGGCTTTTTGGTGTTTGCCCAAATGTGAGGTAAGGGAAATCAGCTCCTATGGTAGTGATCCTGATTTGATAGAGATAAGAGAGAGATCGAGCAGATGAGTGATATTCTTAAAGGTGGCATTTGAGAACCTGAGAGTGATTAGTTACAGGTAAAACAACTGGGTCTCCGGCATCTTGTATAGACCATGGTTTGTGATGACAGATCCAATAATCGGCTAGATCCCACCCCCAACCCCTTTGGCAATGGCCTAGGATAAATGAATGATAGGCTTGTCTTTCCAGGCCATGGCAAGGAGGAAGAAAGAGGCAAGCAAGATGAGTTCAAGCATTTTCTGGTGATAGAATTTTCTAAGCAAGACAGAAAAGATGTGTAGAAAGGATGTGGAAACAATAGAAATGCAACAATAATTGTAAAGAACAATATGACAGTAACATAGGAGTTCACGGGATCTTGCTTCATGGTCTCTAGGAGAAGCTGCCCACCTCGTGAAGCTGTCTACTTCTTGTCCAAGTAAATTTTAACTGTAGATCTCCAGTTTGGTTACAGGTCCAAGTATTGGAAGGTGAAGTCTTTTTTTCTTTCTTTTGCTGTTTGTTTGTTTGTTTGTTTTCACATGGGCAGGCACCGGAAATCGAAGCTGGGTCTCCAGCATGGCAGGCAAGAACTCTGCCCGCTAAGCCACTGTGGTCCGCCTGGTGAAGTCTTTTTAAATTGTGAGATGTGAACCCAAGGTTCAAACCCTTCTAGTCTGACCACAGTGTTAGAAGTTAAGAGTACCTGGTATGGTGCCTTCCAGCATGGTTCAAGGACTGTTTTGCACTGATGGTGTAATCGCCAGAAGTTAGGGCATGAGGAGATTCAAATCTGGACATGTGTCCCTCACCTGTTGGAGATAACATTTTGCAAAAGTCATTAGAGGTTTGCAATATCGAATTATCTCCTGCTCAGGAAGGAGGGGATCAATGTTAAGATGGAGGCCAATTGACACAGATCTTCCAGTGATAATTTCATAGGAAGAAAGTTTATGTTCCCCCAAAAAGTGTGCTTCAAATGGACATAAGGGCCAGTGGAAGAATTTGAGGCCAAGGTAACCCGGTTTCCTCAGTTAATTTAGAGAGTTTCATTTTCAGCATGCCATTTATTTTCTCCACTTTTTCACTTTTTTTCCATTGTACAGACAATGATAATGCCAACTTGCTTGTAGAATCCTAGTTAGAGCGTTAATGACTTGTCCACTAAAATGAGTGCCTTAGCCATTAGAAATACTTGAAGGCCTTCCTCAGGTGGGAAACATATTTTCTAAAAGTTTTTTCAGTGACTATTATGGCATCTGCCTTACGACAAGGAAAGGCCTCTGTCTATTGAAATGTTTATGCCTAACTGATATGAATTCTCTTATCTTAACTTGATCTTTTAAATATTTAGGTTATTTATTACTGGGTCAGATTTGCTGACATAAATGCAACCTTGTTTTTGAGCAGTCAGGATATCTGGAGCCTGTCTGTTTTGCAAGGACACTGACGCTAGCCTTTTCACTTCAGCCTAGAGGGCCTGACGGGCAATGAGGGTGATGTAAAGCTGTTTTATAACCTTAGATATATTTACAGCTGCTCCCTCTGAGTCATTTGGTCCTAGGGAAGGTGTGATGATGCATATGAAAGAACCCTGAATTAGGGTAGATCAAGGGATTCAGGTTAGTTAACCCTCTTTTGTCAGTTTGAGGCCTGATGTACAAGAGATACTAAGTTAACTTTTTGATTGGCATTTATGCTAGATAATATATGCAAGATCATAGGATCCAGTCTAATTTATCGGTAAGTAATAAAGCCATGCAGTTATCTGCACTTTAAAAAGGGGATGCAAAATAGCTCAGGCAATAAATAGGAGCAGAATCTGATAACTCAGAGAAGTGAGCTATAGTTTTTCAAGTGAGCTACAGTTTTCCATCGAAACTTCTTTATAGTCACCCTTCACTGATCAAAGATAACCTCAAAAAGATTATTCTTAATTATAAAATAAGGCTGGTGTCATTACATTTGGCCTGATAGTTTACATAGGTGCAGCAAGAATGGCAATTTACCATATAAATTGCTTTGCTGATAGTTTTTATAAGGACCTTCCCATTGGACATTTTAAAAGTCTTTCCAGGCTAGGGAGCCAAGCCAAGAACTCAACATCAGATTTCATCTGCAGTCCAGAAAGTAACTTTAGTAACTGACCGATTCTTTAGAAGACCGGTTTTTCCAAGAAGGTTTTGTAAGCATTGGCTTCATAAAATTAACCTCAGTTTCTTAAACGTGTCTGGTCACGAGAATCTGATTAAATGAACATCATCGTTAACCATGATATTCCTTGCAAAGCTTTGTTTTTATACCATAATTGTATCTCCAATTATGTCCTGTTAACAAGGAGGACAGATTCTGATTGAACCTATGTAAATAATTATTTTGCCATAAAAATAAGACTCTTCAATAAAAGTTTCCAAATTCTGGAAGGTCCACGCAGTGAGAAAAAGATGTCTTATGAATTATAGATAGCTTAAGGGAAAAGAGCAAAGGATTTCTTATATCTAGAAAACAGAATATTAAGACATCAGCAATAATCCAACTAAACTACAGTTGGTCTTTATCAGTTCATCTAGTCCTAGGAGATTAGTGCCCATTCCACTCAATCTTTGTTAGCAATCTCATGACCCATTGCCATCTTTGCTAAAATCCTTAAAATGGCCATGGTTAACTTACTCTTTTACAAAACGGGCAGTTCTGATGAAAGTTCATTACAAAAATAATGTAATTGAGAAAGAAGTTTATTTCTGTGACCTGTAATTTTTTAAAAAATAACTGAAATTTATGACCAATAATATTACTGTTGTCTAATCTATACAAGGAAGTCTCATGGACAGTGAGGATATTACCACATCTCTAAGGACTTTACACAATTTCTGAAATGTTTATAGTAATAGCATTTTGCCCATATAAATTTAACTAACAGAAAAGTAGAAAATCCTACTTAATTTGACAACACGTTTCATGTAACTCATAATATATCAAATAAATCTGGTTATTTCTAGCTAGTTTGCTAGCTGACAGAATGCTATATACCAGAAATGGAATGGCTTTTAAAAGGGAAATTTAATAAGTTGCTAGTTTACAGTTCTAAGGCTGAGAAAAATGTCCCAATCAAACAAGTCTATAGAAATGTCCAATCTAAGGCATCCAGGGAAAGATACCTTGGTTCAAGAAGGCCGATGAAGTTCAGAGTTTCTCTCTCAAGTGAGAAGGCACATGGCGAACACAGAGATTCTCTCTCATCTGGAAGGGCACATGATGAACATGGTCAGGTTCCTCTCTCAGCTGGAAGGGCACATGGTGAACACAGTGTCATCTGCTAGCTTCTTCTCCTGGCTTCCAGTTTCATGAAGCTCCCCGGGAGGAGAGCTTCATTCCCAAAGGTCGCTGGCTGGTGGACTCTGCTTCTCGTGGCTGCATCGTTCTCTGCTTTCTCAGAATCTCCTGGCTTTCTCTCTTGTCATTCTCTTTTATAGGATTCCAGTAAACTAATTAAGGCCCACGTGAATGGGTGGAGACATGTCTCCACCTAATCCAGTTTAACAACTACTCTTGATTGAGTCACATCTCCAGGGAGATGATCTAATTACAGTTTCAAATATACAGTTCTGA
Organism: Tamandua tetradactyla; assembly: GCF_023851605.1. NCBI lineage: Eukaryota > Metazoa > Chordata > Mammalia > Pilosa > Myrmecophagidae > Tamandua > Tamandua tetradactyla. The sequence continues at coordinate 132,912,182 of NC_135329.1, read as the reverse complement.
ATAGGGATTAGAAGAAACAGCTGCCTTTACAAAATGGGATTAGGATTAAAACATGGCTTTTCTAGAGTGCATATATCCTTTCAAACCAGCACACAAGGTAAAAGGACAAATCCTTTATGATTTTTTCCTCTCTGGAAAATCCCAAAGATAAAGTTTGAGATCAATAAGATGTTATTTAGCATTTGATTTGGGGAAAGCAACATATCAAAATTTGTTAGGTTTGCACATTTTGTTAAATAGGAAAATGGGTCACTGTGCAATAATATATTTGGTTTCCTAGTTAACCAAA